>NC_069727.1:0-30000 GCF_027358585.1 Pangasianodon hypophthalmus
ATTGTATAGACTGTGTGTATTGTATAGTGTGTGTATTGTATAGACTGTGTGTATTGTATAGGGTGTGTGTATTGTATAGACTGTGTGTATTGTATTGTATAGCGTGTGTATTGTATAGTGTGTGTATCGTATAGGGTGTGTATTGTATTGTATAGAGTGTGTGTATTGTACAGAGTGTGTATTGTATAGTATAGGGCATGTGTATTGTATAGGCTGGGTGTATTGTATTGTATAGGCTGTGTATTGTATAAGGTGTGTGTATTGTATTGTATAGTGTGTGTATTGTATAGTATAGGGCGTGTGTATTGTATAGGCTGTGTATTGTATTGTGTAAAGTGTGTGTATTGTATAGTGTGTGTGTATTGTATAGGGTGTGTGTATTGTATTGTATAGGCTGTGTATTGTATTGTATAGAGTGTGTGTATTGTATAGGCTGTGTATTGTATAGGGTGTGTGTTGTATTGTATAGTGTGTGTATTGTATTGTATAGAGTGTGTATTGTATAGTATAGGGCGTGTGTATTGTATAGGCTGTGTATTGTGTAGGCTGGGTGTATTGTATTGTATTGTATAGTATAGGGCATGTGTATTGTATAGGCTGTGTATTGTATAAGGTGTGTGTGTGTATTGTATAGAGTGTGTGTATTGTATAGTGTGTGCATTGTATTGTATAGAGTGTGTATTGTATAGTATAGGGCGTGTGTATTGTATAGGCTGTGTATTGTGTAGGCTGGGTGTATTGTATTGTATAGTGTGTGTATTGTATAGTATAGGGCGTGTGTATTGTATAGGCTGTGTATTGTATAGTATAGGGCGTGTGTATTGTATAGGCTGTGTATTGTATAAGGTGTGTGTAGTGTATTGTATAAGGTGTGTGTAGTGTATTGTATAAGGTGTGTGTATTGTATTGTATAGGGTGTGTATTGTATAGTATAGGGCGTGTGTATTGTATAGGCTGTGTATTGTATAGTATAGGGCGTGTGTATTGTATAGGCTGTGTATTGTATAAGGTGTGTGTAGTGTATTGTATAAGGTGTGTGTAGTGTATTGTATAAGGTGTGTGTATTGTATTGTATAGGGTGTGTATTGTATAGTATAGGGCGTGTGTATTGTATAGTATAGGGCGTGTGTATTGTATAGTATAGGGCGTGTGTATTGTATAAAATAGGGCGTGTGTATTGTATAGGCTGTGTATTGTATTGTATAGTGTGTGTGTATTGTATTGTATAGCGTGTGTATTGTATAGTATAGGGCGTGTGTATTGTATAGTATAGGGTGTGTGTATTGTATAGTATAGGGCGTGTGTATTGTATAGGCTGTGTATTGTATTGTATAAGGTGTGTGTTTCGTATTGTATAGTGTGTGTGTATTGTATAGGGTGTGTGTATTGTATTGTATAGGCTGTGTATTGTATTGTATAGAGTGTGTGTATTGTATAGACTGTGTATTGTATAGGGTGTGTGTTGTATTGTATAGAGTGTGTGTATTGTATAGTGTGTGTATTGTATTGTATAGAGTGTGTGTATTGTATAGTGTGTGTATTGTATTGTATAGAGTGTGTGTATTGTATAGGCTGTGTATTGTATAGGCTGTGTATTGTATTGTATAAGGTGTGTTTTGTATTGTATAAACTGTGTATTGTATAGTGTGTGTGTGTGTGTATTGTATAGAGTGTGTGTATTGTATAGGGCGTGTGTATTGTATAGGCTGTGTATTGTGTAGGCTGGGTGTATTGTATTGTATAGTATAGGGCGTGTGTATTGTATAGGCTGTGTATTGTATAAGGTGTGTGTGTGTATTGTATAGAGTGTGTGTATTGTATTGTATAGAGTGTGTATTGTATAGTATAGGGCGTGTGTATTGTATAGGCTGTGTATTGTGTAGGCTGGGTGTATTGTATTGTATAGTGTGTGTATTGTATAGTATAGGGCGTGTGTATTGTATAGTATAGGGCGTGTGTATTGTATAGTATAGGGCGTGTGTATTGTATAGGCTGTGTATTGTATTGTACAGTGTGTGTGTATTGTATTGTATAGCGTGTGTATTGTATAGGCTGTGTATTGTATTGTATAGAGTGTGTGTATTGTATAGGGTGTGTATTGTATTGTATAGTGTGTGTATTGTATTGTATAGGCTGTGTATTGTATAGGCTGTGTATTGTATAGGCTGTGTATTGTATAGGCTGGGTGTATTGTATAGTATAGGGCGTGTGTATTGTATAGGCTGTGTATTGTATTGTATAAGATGTGTGTATTGTATTGTATAAACTGTGTATTGTATAGGGTGTGTGTATTGTATTGTATAGGGTGTGTATTGTATAGTATAGGGCGTGTGTATTGTATAGTATAGGGCGTGTGTATTGTATAGTATAGGGCGTGTGTATTGTATAGTATAGGGCGTGTGTATTGTATAGGCTGTGTATTGTATAGTATAGGGCGTGTGTATTGTATAGGCTGTGTATTGTATAAGGTGTGTGTAGTGTATTGTATAGGGTGTGTATTGTATAGTATAGGGCGTGTGTATTGTATAGGCTGTGTATTGTATAGGCTGGGTGTATTGTATTGTATAGGCTGTGTATTGTATAGTATAGGGCGTGTGTATTGTATAGGCTGTGTATTGTATTGTATAAGATGTGTGTATTGTATTGTATAAACTGTGTATTGTATAGGGTGTGTGTATTGTATAGGGTGTGTGTATTGTATAGTCTGTGTATTGTATAGTCTGTGTATTGTATAGTCTGTGTATTGTATTATATAGTGTGTGTATTGTATAGTGTGTGTGTATTGTATAGGCTGTGTATTGTATTGTATAGGGTGTGTATTGTATAGTATAGGGCGTGTGTATTGTATAGGCTGTGTATTGTATAGGGTGTGTGTATTGTATAGTGTGTGTATTGTATTGTAAAACATGTGTATTGTATAGGGTGTGTGTATTGTATAGTGTGTGTATTGTATTGTAAAACATGTGTATTGTATAGGGTGTGTATATTGTATAGTGTGTGTATTGTATTGTATAGTGTGTGTATTGTATAGGGTGTGTGTATTGTATAGTGTGTGTATTGTATTGTATAGTGTGTGTATTGTATAGTGTGTGTATTGTATAGGGTGTTTGTATTGTATAGTATAGTGTGTGTATTGTATAGGGTGTGTGTATTGTATAGTATAGTGTGTGTATTGTATAGGCTGTGTATAGTATAGTGTGTGTATTGTATAGGGTGCGTGTATTGTATAGGGTGTGTATAGTATTGTGTGTGTATTGTATAGGGTGTGTGTATTGTATAGGCTGTGTGTATTTTATAGTATAGTGTGTGTATTGTATAGGGTGTGTGTATTGTATAGTGTGTGTATTGTATTGTATAGTGTGTGTATTGTATAGGGTGTGTGTATTGTATAGTATAGTGTGTGTATTGTATAGGGTGTGTATATTGTATAGTGTGTGTATTGTATTGTATAGTGTGTGTATTGTATAGGGTGTGTGTATTGTATAGTATAGTGTGTGTATTGTATAGGGTGTGTGTATTGTATAGTATAGTGTGTGTATTGTATAGGGTGTGTATAGTATTGTGTGTGTATTGTATAGGGTGCGTGTATTGTATTGTATAGTGTGTGTATTGTATTGTATAGTGTGTGTATTGTATAGTATAGTGTGTGTATTGTATAGGGTGTGTGTATTGTATAGTATAGTGTGTGTATTGTATAGGCTGTGTATAGTATTGTGTGTGTATTGTATAGGGTGCGTGTATTGTATTGTATAGTGTGTGTATTGTATAGGGTGTGTATTGTATAGTATAGTGTGTGTATTGTATAGGGTGTGTGTATTGTATAGGCTGTGTATTGTATAGTATAGTGTGTGTTTTGTATAGGGCGTGTGTATTGTATAGGCTGTGTATTGTATAGGCTGTGTATTGTATAGGCTGTGTATTGTATAGTATAATGTGTGTATTGTATTGGCTGTGTATTGTATAGTATAGGGCGTGTGTATTGTATAGGCTGTGTATTGTATAGGCTGTGTATTGTATAGTATAATGTGTGTATTGTATTGGTTGTGTATTGTATAGTGTGTGTATTGTATAGTATAGGGCGTGTGTATTGTATAGGCTGTGTATTGTATTGTATAGGGTGTGTATAGTATAGTGTGTGTATTGTATAGGCTGTGTATTGTATAGTGTGTGTGTACGGTATAGTATAGTGTGTGTATGGTATAGTTTAGTGTGTGTATTGTATAGTGTGTGTGTGTGGTATAGTATAGTGTGTGTATTGTATAGTATAGTGTGTGTATTGTATAGTTTAGTGTGTGTATTGTATTGTATAGTGTGTGTGTATTGTATAGTATAGAGTGTGTTTTGTATAGTGTGTGTATTGTATAGGGTGTGTGTATTGTATAGTGTGTGTATTGTACAGTATAGTGTGTGTGTATTGTATAGGGTGTGTTTATTGTATAGTGTGTGTGTATTGTATAGGGTGTGTGTATTGTATAGGGTGTGTGTATTGTATATGGTATAGTGTGTGTGTATGGTATAGTGTGTGTGTATGGTATAGGGTGTGTGTATTGTATAGGGTGTGTGTATTGTATAGTATAGTGTGTGTATTGTATAGTTTAGTGTGTGTATGGTATTGTATAGGGTGTGTATTGTATAGTATAGTGTGTGTATTGTATAGTATAGAGTGTGTGTTTTGTATAGGGTGTGTGTATTGTATAGTGTGTGTGTATTGTATAGTTTAGTGTGTGTGTATTGTATAGTATAGAGTGTGTGTTTTGTATAGTGTGTGTATTGTATAGGGTGTGTGTATTGTATAGTGTGTGTATTGTACAGTATAGTGTGTGTGTATTGTATAGGGTGTGTGTATTGTATAGTATAGTGTGTGTGTATTGTATAGGGTGTGTGTATTGTATAGTGTGTGTGTATGGTATAGGGTGTGTGTACTGTATAGGGTGTGTGTATGGTATAGTGTGTGTGTATTGTATAGGGTGTGTGTATTGTATAGTATAGTGTGTGTATTGTATAGGGTGTGTGTATTGTATAGTTTAGTGTGTGTATTGTATAGTTTAGTGTGTGTATTGTATTGTATAGTGTGTGTGTATTGTATAGTATAGAGTGTGTGTTTTGTATAGGGTGTGTGTATTGTATAGTGTGTGTATGGTATAGTTTAGTGTGTGTATTGTATAGTATAGTGTGTGTATTGTATAGTATAGTGTGTGTATTGTATAGTATAGTGTGTGTGTATTGTATAGGGTGTGTGTATTGTACAGTATAGTGTGTGTGTATTGTATAGGGTGTGTGTATTGTATAGTATAGTATAGTGTGTGTGTGTGTGTGTGTGTATTGTATAGTATAGTGTGTGTGTGTATTGTATAGTATAGTGTGTGTGTGTGTATTGTATAGTATAGTGTGTGTATGGTATAGTTTAGTGTGTGTATTGTATTGTATAGGGTGTGTATTGTACAGTATAGTTTAGTGTGTGTATTGTATAGTATAGTGTGTGTATTGTATAGTGTGTGTATTGTATAGTATAGTGTGTGTATTGTATAGGGTGTGTGTATTGTATAGTGTGTGTATGGTATAGTTTAGTGTGTGTATTGTATAGTATAGTGTGTGTATTGTATAGTATAGTGTGTGTGTATTGTATAGGGTGTGTGTATTGTACAGTATAGTGTGTGTGTATTGTATAGGGTGTGTGTATTGTATAGTATAGTATAGTGTGTGTGTGTGTGTATTGTATAGTATACTGTGTGTGTGTATTGTATAGTATAGTGTGTGTATGGTATAGTTTAGTGTGTGTATTGTATTGTATAGGGTGTGTATTGTACAGTATAGTTTAGTGTGTGTATTGTATAGTATAGTGTGTGTATTGTATAGTGTGTGTATTGTATAGTATAGTGTGTGTATTGTATAGTGTGTGTATTGTATAGGGTGTGTATTGTACAGTATAGTTTAGTGTGTGTATTGTATAGTATAGTGTGTGTATTGTATAGTGTGTGTATTGTATAGGGTGTGTGTATTGTATAGTATAGTGTGTGTATTGTATAGGGTGTGTGTATTGTATAGTATAGTGTGTGTATTGTATAGTATAGTTTAGTGTGTGGTTCCAGAGAAGTTATGACACACAAACACACACACTCACTGACACTCTCACACACACACACACACACACACTCCAGTGCAGTGAGACAGCCTGTCCAGGCTTCAGCCTCCTGTTAGCAGAGTTAGTGCTGTTATGAGGGTATTAACAGCCCTTTAAATCCCTAACTCGTGATAAAAGCGCTCTTCAGCTCCACACTTCATATTTAAATCATTAACATTATAACCTTAATTGATATTCTCTGAAATTAAACGCATTAGTTCACTGTCGGACTCTGACATTTTAACAGCATCATTTCTGTGCAGCATCCGGATGTCATCTAATGCCATATATGGAGGTAATGCTAATGCTAACGCTAGCTGTGTACCGGGCTACAAAAACAAAATAAATAAATGCTAACTCCGATTCGGCTAACGCGAACTGTGCAGAGATGCGCCTCGACATCGTTTATAAAGATAAAACCCACCGTGTGTAAATGTGCAAACACTGCTGTGAGATGTTACTCCTGCAGAACTCTGATTTAAAGCATGAATCTAAAGCTAGCAGTGATGAAAATGCTAACGCTAATGCTAATTCCGCAGTGGTGAGCTGGGTTAGCTTTAGCATGGTTAGCTTACTGCTAGCTGCCCTCCCGTTCATTACGGACTGAATCAATAAAAAATATTTTTAAACGATCAAATCTCTCTGAATAACTACATATTTATATGGTGAGTTTATAAGAATAAAATGTGAGTTACCTCAGGGTGAAGAACAGGAACACATCCAGCATCTCTCTCATACTCAGCCATAGCGTCCGCCATCTTACTGCTCGGCCGCGCTAAGCATCATGGGTAGCCGCATTACGTCATTCCCATCTTCTATACACTTATTAAATCTGTTGTTCAAAAAATATAATAAATCTGTTAGTAATGTTATAAATGTTTTTATTAATCACGCATGCAAGTACATCAACAATTATTTTAAGTTCATATAGAGGAACACCCCTCGCTATTCAAATAGCATATTTTATGGGGGAAAAAAACTTTATTGTATAGTATATATTAAAGAATACTATAATGAAGTATAGTATGATATAAATATTATGGTAATATGCCGTAGTATAGTGTAGTATGTTATAGTATAGAGTGTTGTATAATATGTATAATTGGATAATTGTATAATATGAGTACAGTATGATATGGCTGTATTACAGTATAAGCTGTTGTATAGTATGGTAGAGTATAGTATGATGTTGTTATATTACCATTTATATGCTGAAGTGTAATATGGTGGAGTATAGTATAGTGGAGTATAGTATGGTAGAGTACAGTATTGTGGAGTATAATGTGGCTATATTACCATTTATATGCTGACGTATAGTAGAGTGGAGTATAGTATGATGTGGTTATATAACCATTTATAAGCTGTAGTATAGTGTTGTGGAGTATAGTATAATGTGGTTATATTACCATTTATATGCTGACGTACAGTATTGTGGAGTATAGTATGATGTGGTTATATAACCGTTTATAAGCTGTAGTATAGTATTGTGGAGTATAGTATGATGTGGTTATATAACCATTTATAAGCTGTAGTATAGTATTGTGGAGTATAGTATGATGTGGTTATATAACCATTTATAAGCTGTAGTATAGTATTGTGGAGTATAGTATAATGTGGTTATATTACCATTTATAAGCTGTAGTATAGCATTGTGGAGTATAGTATAATGTGGTTATATTACCATTTATATGCTGACGTATAGTATAGTGGAGTATAGTAGAGTGGAGTATCGTATTGTGTGGTTATATTACCGTTTACATGCTGAAGTATAGTATGGTGGAGAACAGTATAGTGGAGTATGGCATGATGTGGTTATATAACAATTTATATGCTGTAGTATAGTAGAGTGGAGTATGGTATGATGTGGTTATATAACCGTTTATAAGCTGTAGTGTGGTATTGTGGAGTATAGTATGATGTGGTTATATAACCGTTTATAAGCTGTAGTATAGTATTGTGGAGTATCATATGATGTGGTTATATTACAGTTTATAAGCTTAAGTATATTATGGTGGAGTATCGTATAGTGGAGTTACACAACCATTTATAAGCTGTAGTACAGTATTGTGGAGTATAGTATGATGTGGTTATTTAACCGTTTTAAGCTGTAGTATAGTATTGTGGAGTATAGTATGATGTGGTTATATTACCGTTTATAAGCTGTAGTATAGTGTTGTGGAGTATAGTATGATGTGGTTATATTACAGTTTATAAGCTGTAGTATAGTGTTGTGGAGTATAGTATGATGTGGTTATATTACAGTTTATAAGCTGTAGTATAGTGTTGTGGAGTATAGTATGATGTGGTTATATTACTGTTTATAAGCTGTAGTATAGTGTTGTGGAGTATAGTATGATGTGGTTATATTGCAGTTTATAAGCTGTAGTATATTGTTGTGGAGTATAGTATGATGTGGTTATATTACAGTTTATAAGCTGTAGTATAGTGTTGTGGAGTATAGTATGATGTGGTTATATTACAGTTTATAAGCTGTAGTATAGTGTTGTGGAGTATGGTATGATGTGGTTATATTACTGTTTATAAGCTGTAGTATAGTGTTGTGGAGTATAGTATGATGTGGTTATATTAGCATTTATAAGCTGTAGTATAGTATTGTGGAGTATAGTATGATGTGGTTATATTAGCATTTATAAGCTGTAGTATAGTATTGTGGAGTATAGTGTGATGTGGTTATATTACCATTTATATGCTGAAGTATAGTATGGTGGAGTATCGTATGGTGGAGTATAGTATGATGCAGATATATTACTGTTTATATGCTGAAGTACAGTATGGTGGAGTATAGTGTGATGTGGTTATATTAGCATTTATAAGCTGTAGTATAGTGTTGTGGAGTAGAGTGTGATGTGGTTATATTACCGTTTATATGCTGAAGTATAGTATGGTGGAGTATCGTATGGTGGAGTATAGTATGATGCAGATATATTACTGTTTATATGCTGAAGTACAGTATGGTGGAGTATAGTGTGATGTGGTTATATTAGCATTTATAAGCTGTAGTATAGTGTTGTGGAGTATAGTGTGATGTGGTTATGTTACCGTTTATATGCTGAAGTATAGTATGGTGGAGTATCGTATGGTGGAGTATGGTATGATGCAGATATATTACTGTTTATATGCTGAAGTACAGTATGGTGGAGTATAGTATGTTGTGGTTGTATTATTCTTTATATACTACAGTTTATATGGTACAGTGGAGTATAGTATGGTGTGGTTATATTACAGTATATGCTGTCATATAGTACTGTGGAGTATAGTATAGCAGAGTATCGTATGGCAGAATATAGTATAGTGGAGTATCATATGGTGGAGTACAGTATGATGTGGTTATATTACTGTTTATATGCTGAAGTATAATATGGTAGAGTATAGTGTGGTATTATATTAGAGGGGAGGGCTAAAATCTAATATTTCTTAGTAACTCAACAATTAAACTATTAGGGTTGAACAAAACATAATATCTTAAGATCATGTAAACTGTTTCTAACACTTTATATGCAGTAGTATAGTGTGATAGAGTAGACTTGGATATGGTTATATTATACTATTATAATAGTATAGTGTGGTAGTATAGGGTGCTATAGTATATTGTGATAGAGTATAGTATGATGTGGTCACATTATACTGTAGCTTATATGCCGTTGTATAGTGTGATAGAGTATAGTGTGAGAGTATAGTATGATTATGGTCACATTATACTGTAGTTTATACGCTGGAGTATAGTGTGCTATAGTATAGTGTGATAGAGTATAGTATGATTATGGTCACATTATACTGTAGTTTATACGCTGTAGTATAGTGTGCTATAGTATAGTGTGATAAAGTATAGTATGATTATGGTGACATTATATTGTAGCTTATACGCTGTAGTATAGTGTGATGGAGTATAGTATGCTTTTGGTCACATTATACTGTAGCTTATACACTGTAGTATAGTGTGCTACAGTATAGTGTGATAGAGTATTGTATGATTGTGGTCACATTATACTGTAGTTTATATGCAGTAGTATAGTGTGGTATAGTATAGTATGATTGTGGTCACATTATACTGTAGCTTATACGCTGTAGTATAGTGTGCTATAGTATAGTGTGGTATAGTATAGTATGATTATGGTCACATTATACTGTAGCTTATACGCAGTAGTATAGTGTGGTATACTATGATAGAGTACAGTATGATTGTAGTCACATTATACTGTAGCTTATATGCTATAGTATAGTGTGATAAAGTATAGTATGATTATGGTCACATTATACTGTAGCTTATACGCTGTAGTATAGTGTGGTATACTATGATAGAGTATAGTATGATGTGGTCACATTATACTGTAGCTTATACGCTGTAGTATAGTGTGCTATAGTATAGTGTGATAAAGTATAGTATGATTATGGTCACATTATACTGTAGTTTATATGCAGTAGTATAGTGTGGTATACTATGATAGAGTATAGTATGATGTGGTCACATTATACTGTAGCTTATACGCTGTAGTATAGTGTGCTATAGTATAGTGTGATAAAGTATAGTATGATTATGGTCACATTATACTGTAGTTTATATGCAGTAGTATAGTGTGGTATACTATGATAGAGTATAGTATGATTGTAGTCACATTATACTGTAGCTTATACGCTGTAGTATAGTGTGGTACACTATGATAGAGTATAGTATGATGTGGAGACATTATACTGTAGCTTATACGCTGTAGTATAGTGTGGTACAGTATACTGTGGTATAATATAGTATGATTGTAGTCACATTATACTGTAGCTTATACGCTGTAGTATAGTGTGGTACACTATGATAGAGTATAGTATGATGTGGAGACATTATACTGTAGCTTATACGCTGTAGTATAGTGTGGTACAGTATACTGTGGTATAATATAGTATGATTGTAGTCACATTATACTGTAGCTTATACGCTGTAGTATAGTGTGCTATAGTATAGTGTGGTATAGTATAGTATGATTATGGTCACATTATACTGTAGCTTATACGCTGTAGTATAGTGTGGTATACTATGATAGAGTATAGTATGATTGTAGTCACATTATACTGTAGCTTATACGCTGTAGTATAGTGTGCTATAGTATAGTGTGATAAAGTATAGTATGATTATGGTCACATTATACTGTAGTTTATATGCAGTAGTATAGTGTGCTATAGTATAGTGTGATAAAGTATAGTATGATGTGGACACATTATACTGTAGTTTATACGCTGTAGTATAGTGTGCTACAGTATAGTGTGATAGAGTATAGTATGATGTGGACACATTATACTGTAGCTTATACGCTGTAGTATAGTGTGCTACAGTATAGTGTGATAAAGTATAGTATGATTGTAGTCACATTATACTGTAGCTTATACGCTGTAGTATAGTGTGCTACAGTATAGTGTGATAGAGTATAGTATGATGTGGAGACATTATACTGTAGCTTATACGCTGTAGTATAGTGTGATATAGTATAGTGTGGTATAATATAGTATGATTGTAGTCACATTATACTGTAGCTTATACGCTGTAGTATAGTGTGCTATAGTATAGTGTGACAAAGTATAGTATGATTATGGTCACATTATACTGTAGTTTATATGCAGTAGTATAGTGTGGTATACTATGATAGAGTATAGTATGATGTGGAGACATTATACTGTAGCTTATACGCTGTAGTATAGTGTGCTACAGTATAGTGTGGTATAATATAGTATGATTGTAGTCACATTATACTGTAGCTTATACGCTGTAGTATAGTGTGCTATAGTATAGTGTGATAAAGTATAGTATGATTGTAGTCACATTATACTGTAGCTTATACGCTGTAGTATAGTGTGCTATAGTATAGTGTGGTATAATATAGTATGATTGTAGTCACATTATACTGTAGCTTATACGCTGTAGTATAGTGTGCTATAGTATAGTGTGGTATAGTATAGTATGACTATGGTCACATTATACTGTAGCTTATACGCTGTAGTATAGTGTGCTATAGTATAGTGTGATAAAGTATAGTATGATTGTAGTCACATTATACTGTAGCTTATACGCTGTAGTATAGTGTGCTACAGTATAGTGTGGTATAATATAGTATGATTGTAGTCACATTATACTGTAGCTTATACGCTGTAGTATAGTGTGCTATAGTATAGTGTGGTATAGTATAGTATGACTATGGTCACATTATACTGTAGTTTATATGCAGTAGTATAGTGTGGTATACTATGATAGAGTATAGTCATATTATACTGTAGCTTATACGCTGTAGTATAGTGTGGTACAGTATACTGTGGTATAATATAGTATGATTGTAGTCACATTATACTGTAGTTTATACGCTGTAGTATAGTGTGCTATAGTATAGTGTGATAAAGTATAGTATGATTATGGTCACATTATACTGTAGCTTATACGCTGTAGTATAGTGTGGTATACTATGATAGAGTATAGTATGATTGTAGTCACATTATACTGTAGTTTATACGCTGTAGTATAGTGTGCTATAGTATAGTGTGATAAAGTATAGTATGATTATGGTCACATTATACTGTAGCTTATACGCTGTAGTATAGTGTGCTATAGTATAGTGTGATAAAGTATAGTATGATGTGGACACATTATACTGTAGTTTATACGCTGTAGTATAGTGTGCTATAGTATAGTGTGATAAAGTATAGTATGATTATGGTCACATTATACTGTAGCTTATACGCTGTAGTATAGTGTGCTATAGTATAGTGTGATAAAGTATAGTATGATGTGGACACATTATACTGTAGTTTATACGCTGTAGTATAGTGTGCTACAGTATAGTGTGATAAAGTATAGTATGATGTGGACACATTATACTGTAGCTTATACGCTGTAGTATAGTGTGCTACAGTATAGTGTGATAAAGTATAGTATGATTATGGTCACATTATACTGTAGCTTATACGCTGTAGTATAGTGTGGTATACTATGATAGAGTATAGTATGATGTGGACACATTATACTGTAGCTTATACGCTGTATAAGCTGTGTGCTACAGTATAGTGTCATAGTGTGCTACAGTATAGTGTCATAAAGTATAGTATGATTATGGTCACATTATACTGTAGTTTATATGCAGTAGTATAGTGTGGTATACTATGATAGAGTATAGTATGATTGTAGTCACATTATATGACCTCAACCCCACTGAACACCTTTGGGATGAACTGGAACACCGACTGCACCCCAGACCTCCTCGACATCCCAACATCAGCGCCTGACCTCACTAATGCTCTTGTAGCTGAATGAACACAAATCCCCACAGCCACGCTCCAACATCTAGTGGAAAGACTTCGCAGAAGAGTGAAGCTCATTATAACAGCAAACACAGGGGGAATAAATCCATGCATATGTGTGATGGGCAGGTGTCCACATACCTTTGGCCATATAGTGCACACACACACACACACACCCACACTATGTTACTGTATTACGATTTTTCCACAAACCTTACCTAATGCACTTTTAACTTGTTTAACTCTCGTAATTTCAATAAGACTTTTATTTTAAAAGAAGAAATGAAGCGCCGCCATGTTATTGCAGCTCCAGCCAATGGCGTTGAGTTATCGCTGCAGCTGATCCGCGGTCGGTATGAATGGTCTCCGGGTGACGTCACGGTGCGCATATCTGATCTGAGGTCAGCGATAAGAGCACACACACTGCGAGTGGAGAGACAGGAAGAGCTGCGCAGCGTCTGAAAACACACACACACACACACACACACTCTCTCTCTGTTACACACACGTTTACAGTGTTTCACATTAAAGCGGACATTAAACGGTAACATTTCACACCGAGGGGAATTTAATATCCGCCATGATGAAGATAAAGATGATGATAATAGTGTAATGATTAACTGCCTCCTCCGCGCGCGCAGCTCCGGATAAGTGGCAGAAATATAAATTTCAGTTTCAGCTCTGATCATCTGTATTTCTGTGATTAATGCAGAAACTTCAGACAGAAAATGGCGGTATGTAAAGTGACTTTAACACTGTGGTGGTGTTTATGATCTGTGTGTTTGCTTCATTCTCAATGTTTAATCCAGCTGTTTGTGTAGAGCTTCATCTCTGTTTACATTTTACAGCTCTTCATCTGAACTTCCAACATAAACAACGTAAACACATGCAACAAATACAATCCTCATTCATTCATTATTACAGCGCGCGCGCGTGTCTTAATTTAGGTCCTCATTATATTTCTTTTCTTTATAATGTATCTGACTAAATAATCAATAAAATTTATTACATATGTGTGTAATTGTGGGGTTTGATTTAAAATGTAACAATGGGTCTAATGGAAGAGCGTTCGGGTCGTGTTCTAATGGAAGAGCGTTCGGGTCGTGTCCTAATGGAAGAGCGTTCGGGTCGTGTCCTAATGGAAGAGCGTTCGGGTCGCGTTCTAATGGAAGAGCGTTCGGGTCGCGTCCTAATGGAAGAGCGTTTGGGTCGTGTTCTAATGGAAGAGAGTTCGGGTCGTGTCCTAATGGAAGAGCGTTCGGGTCGTGTCCTAATGGAAGAGCGTTCGGGTCGTGTCCTAATGGAAGAGCGTTCGGGTCGTGTCCTAATGGAAGAGCGTTCGGGTCGCGTCCTAATGGAAGAGAGTTCGGGTCGTGTCCTAATGGAAGAGAGTTCGGGTCGCGTCCTAATGGAAGTGCGTTCGGGTCGTGTCCTAATGGAAGAGCGTTCGGGTCGCGTCCTAATGGAAGAGAGTTCGGGTCGTGTTCTAATGGAAGAGCGTTCGGGTCGTGTTCTAATGGAAGAGCGTTCGGGTCGCGTCCTAATGGAAGAGAGTTCGGGTCGTGTTCTAATGGAAGAGCGTTCGGGTCGTGTTCTAATGGAAGAGCGTTCGGGTCGTGTTCTAATGGAAGAGCGTTTGGGTCGCGTCCTAATGGAAGAGCGTTCGGGTCGTGTCCTAATGGAAGAGCGTTTGGGTCGTGTTCTAATGGAAGAGCGTTCGGGTCGTGTTCTAATGGAAGAGCGTTCGGGTCGCGTCCTAATGGAAGAGCGTTCGGGTCGTGTTCTAATGGAAGAGCGTTCGGGTCGTGTTCTAATGGAAGAGCGTTCGGGTCGTGTCCTAATGGAAGAGCGTTCGGGTCGTGTTCTAATGGAAGAGCGTTCGGGTCGTGTTCTAATGGAAGAGCGTTCGGGTCGTGTCCTAATGGAAGAGCGTTTGGGTCGTGTTCTAATGGAAGAGCGTTCGGGTCGCGTCCTAATGGAAGAGCGTTTGGGTCGCGTCCTAATGGAAGAGCGTTTGGGTCGTGTTCTAATGGAAGAGCGTTCGGGTCGTGTCCTAATGGAAGAGCGTTCGGGTCGTGTCCTAATCGAAGAGCGTTCGGGTCGTGTCCTAATCGAAGAGCGTTCGGGTCGTGTCCTAATGGAAGAGCGTTCGGGTCGCGTCCTAATGGAAGAGCGTTCGGGTCGCGTTCTAATGGAAGAGCGTTCGGGTCGTGTTCTAATGGAAGAGCGTTCGGGTCGTGTCCTAATGGAAGAGCGTTTGGGTCGTGTTCTAATGGAAGAGCGTTCGGGTCGTGTTCTAATGGAAGAGCGTTCGGGTCGTGTCCTAATGGAAGAGCGTTTGGGTCGTGTTCTAATGGAAGAGCGTTCGGGTCGTGTTCTAATGGAAGAGCGTTCGGGTCGTGTCCTAATGGAAGAGCGTTTGGGTCGTGTTCTAATGGAAGAGCGTTCGGGTCGCGTCCTAATGGAAGAGCGTTTGGGTCGTGTCCTAATGGAAGAGCGTTTGGGTCGTGTTCTAATGGAAGAGCGTTCGGGTCGTGTCCTAATGGAAGAGCGTTCGGGTCGTGTTCTAATGGAAGAGCGTTCGGGTCGTGTTCTAATGGAAGAGCGTTCGGGTCGTGTTCTAATGGAAGTGTGTTCGGGTCGTGTCCTAATGGAAGAGCGTTCGGGTCGTGTCCTAATGGAAGAGCGTTCGGGTCGTGTTCTAATGGAAGAGCGTTCGGGTCGTGTTCTAATGGAAGAGCGTTTGGGTCGTGTTCTAATGGAAGAGCGTTCGGGTCGTGTCCTAATGGAAGAGCGTTCGGGTCGTGTCCTAATGGAAGAGCGTTCGGGTCGTGTTCTAATGGAAGAGCGTTCGGGTCGTGTCCTAATGGAAGAGCGTTTGGGTCGTGTCCTAATGGAAGAGCGTTTGGGTCGCGTCCTAATGGAAGAGCGTTCGGGTCGCGTCCTAATGGAAGAGCGTTCGGGTCGCGTCCTAATGGAAGAGCGTTCGGGTCGTGTTCTAATGGAAGAGCGTTCGGGTCGTGTCCTAATGGAAGAGCGTTTGGGTCGTGTCCTAATGGAAGAGCGTTTGGGTCGCGTCCTAATGGAAGAGCGTTCGGGTCGCGTCCTAATGGAAGAGCGTTCGGGTCGCGTCCTAATGGAAGAGCGTTCGGGTCGTGTTCTAATGGAAGAGCGTTCGGGTCGTGTCCTAATGGAAGAGCGTTTGGGTCGCGTCCTAATGGAAGAGCGTTCGGGTCGCGTCCTAATGGAAGAGCGTTCGGGTCGCGTCCTAATGGAAGAGCGTTCGGGTCGTGTTCTAATGGAAGAGCGTTCGGGTCGCGTCCTAATGGAAGAGCGTTCGGGTCGCGTCCTAATGGAAGAGCGTTCGGGTCGCGTCCTAATGGAAGAGCGTTCGGGTCGCGTTCTAATGGAAGAGCGTTCGGGTCGCGTCCTAATGGAAGAGCGTTCGGGTCGTGTCCTAATGGAAGAGCGTTCGGGTCGCGTCCTAATGGAAGAGCGTTCGGGTCGCGTTCTAATGGAAGAGCGTTCGGGTCGTGTATCTAATGGAAGAGCGTTCGGGTTGTGTCCTAATGGAAGAGCGTTCGGGTCGTGTTCTAATGGAAGAGCGTTCGGGTCGTGTTCTAATGGAAGAGCGTTCGGGTCGTGTCCTAATGGAAGAGCGTTCGGGTCGTGTTCTAATGGAAGAGCGTTCGGGTCGCGTCCTAATGGAAGAGCGTTCGGGTCGTGTTCTAATGGAAGAGCGTTCGGGTCGTGTTCTAATGGAAGAGCGTTCGGGTCGTGTCCTAATGGAAGAGCGTTCGGGTCGCGTCCTAATGGAAGTGCGTTCGGGTCGCGTCCTAATGGAAGTGCGTTCGGGTCGCGTCCTAATGGAAGAGCGTTCGGGTCGCGTCCTAATGGAAGAGCGTTCGGGTCGCGTCCTAATGGAAGAGCGTTCGGGTCGTGTATCTAATGGAAGAGCGTTCGGGTCGCGTCCTAATGGAAGAGAGTTCGGGTCGTGTTCTAATGGAAGAGCGTTCGGGTCGCGTCCTAATGGAAGAGCGTTCGGGTCGTGTTCTAATGGAAGAGCGTTCGGGTCGCGTCCTAATGGAAGAGCGTTCGGGTCGTGTTCTAATGGAAGAGCGTTCGGGTCGTGTTCTAATGGAAGAGCGTTCGGGTCGTGTTCTAATGGAAGAGCGTTCGGGTCGCGTCCTAATGGAAGAGCGTTCGGGTCGCGTCCTAATGGAAGAGCGTTCGGGTCGCGTCCTAATGGAAGAGCGTTCGGGTCGCGTCCTAATGGAAGAGCGTTCGGGTCGCGTCCTAATGGAAGAGCGTTCGGGTCGTGTTCTAATGGAAGAGCGTTCGGGTCGTGTCCTAATGGAAGAGCGTTCGGGTCGTGTCCTAATGGAAGAGCGTTCGGGTCGTGTCCTAATGGAAGAGCGTTCGGGTCGCGTCCTAATGGAAGAGCGTTCGGGTCGCGTCCTAATGGAAGAGCGTTCGGGTCGTGTATCTAATGGAAGAGCGTTCGGGTCGCGTCCTAATGGAAGAGCGTTCGGGTCGCGTTCTAATGGAAGAGCGTTCGGGTCGTGTATCTAATGGAAGAGCGTTCGGGTCGTGTCCTAATGGAAGAGCGTTCGGGTCGTGTCCTAATGGAAGAGCGTTCGGGTCGTGTCCTAATGGAAGAGCGTTCGGGTCGTGTTCTAATGGAAGAGCGTTCGGGTCGTGTTCTAATGGAAGAGCGTTCGGGTCGTGTCCTAATGGAAGAGCGTTCGGGTCGCGTTCTAATGGAAGAGCGTTCGGGTCGCGTCCTAATGGAAGAGCGTTCGGGTCGCGTCCTAATGGAAGAGCGTTCGGGTCGTGTCCTAATGGAAGAGCGTTCGGGTCGCGTCCTAATGGAAGAGCGTTCGGGTCGCGTCCTAATGGAAGAGCGTTCGGGTCGCGTCCTAATGGAAGAGCGTTCGGGTCGCGTCCTAATGGAAGAGCGTTCGGGTCGCGTCCTAATGGAAGAGCGTTCGGGTCGCGTCCTAATGGAAGAGCGTTCGGGTCGCGTCCTAATGGAAGAGCGTTCGGGTCGCGTCCTAATGGAAGTGCGTTCGGGTCGCGTCCTAATGGAAGAGCGTTCGGGTCGCGTCCTAATGGAAGAGCGTTCGGGTCGCGTCCTAATGGAAGAGCGTTCGGGTCGCGTCCTAATGGAAGTGCGTTCGGGTCGCGTCCTAATGGAAGAGCGTTCGGGTCGCGTCCTAATGGAAGAGCGTTCGGGTCGCGTCCTAATGGAAGTGCGTTCGGGTCGCGTCCTAATGGAAGAGCGTTCGGGTCGCGTCCTAATGGAAGAGCGTTTGGGTCGTGTCTTTCTATTTGGGGAATTTTTCTTATTGATTTGTTTAACTTGTCTCAACATGTCCTTGGTCCTTCACATGAGCTTGGACACACGGTCCCCTCCAAAAGTATTGGAACAGCAAGGTCAATTCTTTTGTTTTTGCCATACACTGAAGACATTTGGGTTTGAGATCAAAAGATGAGAACTATATCAAAATATGAATATGCTCTCACAATGTTTCTGTCAGTTAGATTCTGAAAGAAAGTTCAGTTACCTATCAGAGCTCTGTAGAAGCAGCTAGGGCAAAATACTTTTTTGTCTAATACAGTAAATGAAATTCTGAACCTTGCTGTCCCAGGTGTTCCAGAGGCCACTGTTGAAACCGCAGAATTCTTAAAATCCTTTATTGCTAAGATTAAAAATATGAGGTAACTGATTTCAGCTTCAGTTCACAGTCTCTGTGATTTACTAATCTGTTCTGCCTTCCTAAACCAGTTTGAGCCTTTGTCACTGTCCAGTCTGACAGATCTAATCTTACACACGAGGCCTTCTACCTGGATGCAGTCCACACACTTCTTAGAGATGTGCTGCATGTTGGTGTTTATTATCCTATCCATAATAAACAGCTGCCTAGCAAGTAGTTCTGTTATATCTTGTTTTAAACATGCATTCATCCAGTCTTTTATCAAAAAGCCCGGTCTAGATCCATCTCAATAGTTTCAGACTAGTCTCTAAGCTACCTTTTATTTCAGAAGTTTTGGAAAAAGTTAATCAGCTTTCCTCAACTCCAGGTGAAAATAATATTTTGGAGAAATTAGGATTTGGTTCTGAAGCACACCTCAGCACAGAATCCATCCTCCACAAATTATCTAATGATCTTCTTTTAACTGTAGATTCTGGAAAGTGTGCTATTTTAATTTTACTGGTCCTCAGCAGCTTTGGATAAAGTGGATCTTACTATTCTTCTGGATGGATTTAATTGTATTGTTGGCATCCCGGGGACTGCTCTAAAGTGGTTTGCATCCTACCTCAAAGACGGTACATTTTCTGTGGGGATTGATAATTTCTCTTCTTCCTCAGCAGCAATCACCAGTGGTGTACTTCAGGGCTCCATCCTGGACCCTCTGCTGTACCTTGAATCTTTCGTAAATACGACATTTCCTACCATTTTTATGCTGATGAAACACACTGTATCTGCTATGGAAACCTGGAGAAAAAGGCTCTCTACAAATCCTCTTAGACTGTCTCATATGTTTAAAAACTTTCTCCACTTAAATAATGACAAGACAGAAGTGATTATATTTAATGAAATAAAACAAAACCACCATCTGTCTTTTTTCAGATGTTTGTGTTCTTCATTTCCATACACACTCTGCAGTTGCCTTATAATACACACACACACACACACACCATGATTTTGGAGTTTAAAGTACAAGAGAAACATTTGACTTTCAAATATTCGTTCCATTCCTCTGAGTGTTTTGGTTTTGCAGGGTGCTCTTGTGTAGTTTGTTACGTAGTGTTTTGCGTAATGTATTGCGTAGTGTGTTGCGTAATGGGTTACGTAGTGTGTTGCATATTATATTGTATTATTCCTATGGTAAATATGTTGCTTTATTTACATGTGCCACATTATAGTGCGTAAGATTTATTATACAGTCTATCGTCAAGTCTTTACATGAATATTTATATGAACAGTGTGCACTTAAGCTGGCATGGACTCCACAAGCTTGTTCCATTTTTATCTCAAATCCATGGAAGTTTCATCTGAACACATGCTTTAGATTAGACGTGAGAAAATATATATGTGTGTGTGTGTGTGAGCTAGCTTTGGGAAAGCCAGACTTCTTGCTGCATGACCTCTGGTGGACAGTGTGTCTCCTCCTGACTTCTGCTGGACAGTGTGTCTCCTCCTGACTTCTGCTGGACAGTGTGTCTCCTCCTGACTTCTGGTGGACAGTGTGTCTCCTCCAGACCTCTGCTGGACTGTTTGTCTCCTCCAGACTTCTGGTGGATGGTGTGTCTCCTTTTGACTGTACATCATAGGACAAACCATAAAACCATAGTGTATTAGTTTTTTTTTGTTTATTTTTCATGTGTGTGTGTCAGATTACAGATTGTCTGCGTGGGTGGCTTCTGTTTGGCCCCTTAATTGTGTAAAGTAAAATGAGTGTGTGCGTTTGTGTGTGTGTTTCTCAGCAGCTGTGTAAATATTAAACCCTGATGTACAGTTGCTCTCAGTTTTTGTACCTTACTGTCCCTCTGCTGAATATAGGAACTTGTCTGTCCCACACTGAACGTCGTGTCTCAAACCACCTTCAAACCACAAAGCGCAGAGGTTAAGAAACTGTCAGTAAGGATCTCTGTGCTGTGTCGATTAGCATATTAGCATTCGACTAGTAGTTTGCTAACAGATTGTGAATGCTTTGCTCTGCCTCCACTATTCCTCCCTCAACCTTTACTCGGGCTCCACCTCCACCACCAGCACTACTGTGCTTCCAACCATATTTCTGCCTCCATGCAGTGGGATGTAGTCTTGTAGTGTTTGTTCCGATGATGCAGTGGGATGTAGTCTTGTAGTGTTTGTTCTGATGACGCAGTGGGATGTGGTCTTGTAGTGTTTGTTCCGATGACGCAGTGGGATGTAGTCTTGTAGCGTTTGTTCCGATGACGCAGTGGGATGTGGTCTTGTAGTGTTTGTTCTGATGACGCAGTGGGATGTAGTCTTGTAGTGTTTGTTCTGATGACGCAGTGGGATGTGGTCTTGTAGTGTTTGTTCTGATGACGCAGTGGGATGTAGTCTTGTAGCGTTTGTTCTGATGACGCAGTGGGATGTAGTCTTGTAGTGTTTGTTCTGATGACGCAGTGGGATGATGCAGTGGGATGTAGTCTTGTAGTGTTTGTTCCGATGACACAGTGGGATGTAGTCTTGTAGTGTTTGTTCTGATGATGCAGTGGGATGTAGTCTTGTAGTGTTTGTTCTGATGATGCAGTGGGATGTAGTCTTGTAGTGTTTGTTCCGATGATGCAGTGGGATGTAGTCTTGTAGTGTTTGTTCCGATGATGCAGTGGGATGTAGTCTTGTAGTGTTTGTTCTGATGACGCAGTGGGATGTAGTCTTGTAGTGTTTGTTCTGATGATGCAGTGGGATGATGCAGTGGGATGTGGTCTTGTAGTGTTTGTTCTGATGACGCAGTGGGATGTAGTCTTGTAGCGTTTGTTCCGATGACGCAGTGGGATGTAGTCTTGTAGTGTTTGTTCTGATGACGCAGTGGGATGTAGTCTTGTAGTGTTTGTTCTGATGACGCAGTGGGATGTAGTCTTGTAGTGTTTGTTCTGATGACGCAGTGGGATGTAGTCTTGTAGTGTTTGTTCTGATGACGCAGTGGGATGTAGTCTTGTAGTGTTTGTTCTGATGACGCAGTGGGATGATGCAGTGGGATGTAGTCTTGTAGTGTTTGTTCTGATGACGCAGTGGGATGTAGTCTTGTAGTGTTTGTTCTGATGACACAGTGGGATGTGGTCTTGTAGTGTTTGTTCTGATGATGCAGTGGGATGTAGTCTTGTAGTGTTTGTTCTGATGACGCAGTGGGATGTAGTCTTGTAGTGTTTGTTCCGATGACGCAGTGGGATTTGGTCTTGTAGTGTTTGTTCCGATGATGCAGTGGGATGTAGTCTTGTAGTGTTTGTTCCGATGATGCAGTGGGATGTAGTCTTGTAGTGTTTGTTCTGATGATGCAGTGGGATGTAGTCTTGTAGTGTTTGTTCCGATGACGCAGTGGGATGTAGTCTTGTAGTGTTTGTTCCGATGATGCAGTGGGATGTAGTCTTGTAGTGTTTGTTCCAATGACACAGTGGGATGTAGTCTTGTAGTGTTTCTTCCGATGACGCAGTGGGATGTAGTCTTGTAGTGTTTGTTCTGATGACACAGTGGGATGTAGTCTTGTAGTGTTTGTTCTGATGACGCAGTGGGATGTGGTCTTGTAGTGTTTGTTCCGATGACGCAGTGGGATGTAGTCTTGTAGTGTTTGTTCTGATGACGCAGTGGGATGTAGTCTTGTAGTGTTTTTTCTGATGACACAGTGGGATGTGGTCTTGTAGTGTTTGTTCCGATGACGCAGTGGGATGTAGTCTTGTAGTGTTTATTCTGATGATGCAGTGGGATGTAGTCTTGTAGTGTTTGTTCTGATGACGCAGTGGGATGATGCAGTGGGATGTAGTCTTGTAGTGTTTGTTCTGATGACGCAGTGGGATGTGGTCTTGTAGTGTTTGTTCTGATGACACAGTGGGATGTGGTCTTGTAGTGTTTGTTCTGATGACGCAGTGGGATGATGCAGTGGGATGTAGTCTTGTAGTGTTTGTTCCGATGATGCAGTGGGATGTGGTCTTGTAGTGTTTGTTCCGATGACGCAGTGGGATGTAGTCTTGTAGTGTTTGTTCTGATGACGCAGTGGGATGTAGTCTTGTAGTGTTTGTTCTGATGACACAGTGGGATGTGGTCTTGTAGTGTTTGTTCCGATGACGCAGTGGGATGTAGTCTTGTAGTGTTTATTCTGATGATGCAGTGGGATGTAGTCTTGTAGTGTTTGTCCCGATGACACAGTGGGATGTAGTCTTGTAGTGTTTGTTCTGATGACGCAGTGGGATGTAGTCTTGTAGTGTTTGTTCTGATGACGCAGTGGGATGTAATCTTGTAGTGTTTGTTCCGATGACGCAGTGGGATGTAGTCTTGTAGTGTTTGTTCTGATGACGCAGTGGGATGATGCAGTGGGATGATGCAGTGGGATGTGGTCTTGTAGTGTTTGTTCCGATGATGCAGTGGGATGTAGTCTTGTAGTGTTTGTTCTGATGACGCAGTGGGATGTAGTCTTGTAGTGTTTGTTCTGATGACGCAGTGGGATGTAGTCTTGTAGTGTTTGTTCCGATGACGCAGTGGGATGTAGTCTTGTAGTGTTTGTTCCGATGATGCAGTGGGATGTAGTCTTGTAGTGTTTGTTCCGATGACACAGTGGGATGTAGTCTTGTAGTGTTTCTTCCGATGACGCAGTGGGATGTAGTCTTGTAGTGTTTGTTCTGATGACACAGTGGGATGTAGTCTTGTAGTGTTTGTTCTGATGACGCAGTGGGATGTGGTCTTGTAGTGTTTGTTCCGATGACGCAGTGGGATGTAGTCTTGTAGTGTTTGTTCTGATGACGCAGTGGGATGTAGTCTTGTAGTGTTTGTTCTGATGACACAGTGGGATGTGGTCTTGTAGTGTTTGTTCCGATGACGCAGTGGGATGTAGTCTTGTAGTGTTTATTCTGATGATGCAGTGGGATGTAGTCTTGTAGTGTTTGTTCTGATGACGCAGTGGGATGATGCAGTGGGATGTAGTCTTGTAGTGTTTGTTCTGATGACGCAGTGGGATGTGGTCTTGTAGTGTTTGTTCTGATGACACAGTGGGATGTGGTCTTGTAGTGTTTGTTCTGATGACGCAGTGGGATGATGCAGTGGGATGTAGTCTTGTAGTGTTTGTTCTGATGATGCAGTGGGATGTGGTCTTGTAGTGTTTGTTCTGATGACGCAGTGGGATGATGCATTGGGATGTAGTCTTGTAGTGTTTGTTCTGATGATGCAGTGGGATGTAGTCTTGTAGTGTTTGTTCTGATGATGCAGTGGGATGTAGTCTTGTAGTGTTTGTTCTGATGACGCAGTGGGATGATGCATTGGGATGTAGTCTTGTAGTGTTTGTTCTGATGATGCAGTGGGATGTAGTCTTGCAGTGTTTGTTCTGATGATGCAGTGGGATGTAGTCTTGCAGTGTTTGTTCTGATGATGCAGTGGGATGTAGTCTTGCAGTGTTTGTTCCGATGATGCAGTGTGATGATGCAGTGGGATTATGCAGTGTGGTGTTGTATTTTGGTGTTTGTTGTAGTGTTTACCAGTTGTAACAGAGCTGTGGTGCAATAATGTCACCTGAGCTGCATATTAGGAAGTTCCTTCTGTAAAACAGGAAGTAGGTCAGAAAGATGACCTGAATGAGCGAGTTATTTCAGGTGTGTTTTTTTGAGCCTTTGACACTGCTCTGAATGTGTGTGTGTGTGTGTGTGTGTGTTTTCAGACATGTTGAGCTTTGAGCTGCAGTAACATACTTTCTCTGGAGAAACATCATGGAACCTGGAACTGACACACAGGGAGATCCGGACAAACCTCTGGTGAGTAACACACACAGACACACACACACACACACACACACACACAAATACAGTCATATCTATGAATACACATCTATATATAAGGAGAGAACTGCTGTGTGTCTGTCTGTCTGTCTGTCTGTCTATATGTGTAAAGATAAGGAGGAAATATGTCAGTACCACACAGGAAGTCACTTTCTGTGGTGTGTATATGTATATATATGTGTGTGTGTGTGTGTATGTATATGTATATATATATATATATATATATATATATATATATGTATATATATAGTCAGGCCCATAAGTATTTGGACAGTGATACAATTTTTCATAATTTTGCCTCTGTACACCACCACAATGGATTTGAAATGAAGCACTCAAGATGTGATTGAAGTAATTGAAATATTGCATTAACCGTTTAGGAATTGCAGACATTTTTTTACAGAGTCCCTCCATTTTCCCAGGCTCAAAAGTAACCGGACAAACTAACATAATCATAAATATTAGGATTATTTCTAATACTTAGATGCAAATCCTTTGCAGTAAATGAGTATCTGTAGTCTGGACCCCATGAACATCACCAAATGCTGAGTTTCCTTCCTTGAAATGCTTTGCCAAGTCTTTACTGCAGCCGCCTTCAGTTGCTGCTTGTTTGTGGGTCATTCTGCCTTCAGTTTTGTCTTCAGTAAGTGAAAAGGATATTCTATTGGGTTGAGGAATGGCTGTAATTCCTAAACGGTTAATGCAACTCCTTGAATTAAAGCTGAAAACTTTAACTCCTTAAACTTCTTGAATTAATGCTGAAAGTCTACACTTCAATCACATCTTGATTGCTTCATTTTAAATCCACTGAGGTGGTGTACAGAGACAAAATTACAATATTAAGTACAAATACTTACGGACCTGACAGTCTATATATATATAAAAATGAGACTGATGGGGAAAAGATTCACTGCATGTGTATGTGCAGGTGCATTGTCGCGTGTGTGTTTTTCCTGATGCTTTCCTGTAGAAGCCTAAGCACTTCAGTGTAAAATCGCTGATTAACAGTCTGTCCAGGGGGAACAAACTCGCTATAAACAAGTTGATAACTTCAATAAAATAGATTTCACGTGAAAACTATAATGAATTTTCTGGTTACACAACTGCACTGTTTGTCCATGTAGTACACAGTTATAGGAGGGAACGACTTATAATCGCACTATCCGGTGTCACCCACAGTTCAACCACATGATTGTACAGTGACTATTTGCTGGTACAGAGAGGAACTTTGGAATTGAATAAAGTATTATCTGACTGGGTAAGGGGAAATTTTAATTCCAGACTTAACTAGTGCATATGACTGTGTGACAGGAATGTTTAATTCTGTGATAAATGTTAATTCTATGTATTTGGATTTTCTGTGCATGTCAGGAGAAAGTTCCATCCTTAAGCGCACTCAGAGAGTCCATCCCTCAAACAATATGTAAATGTATATTCAATTAATTCAATTTTATTTGTATAGTGATTTTAACAATGGACATTGTCAGAAAGCAGTTTTACAGAATTAAAAAAAAAATCTGGATATAAATTTAAAATTTATCCCTAATGAGGAAGCCAGAGGTGATGGTGGTGAGGAAAAACTCTCTGAGACGATATGAGGAAGAAAGCTTGAGAGGAACCAGACTCAAAAGGGACCCATCCTCATCTGGGTGACACCCGATAGTGCGATTATAAATCATTCCCTTCTGTAACTGTGTACTACATGGACAAATAGTGCAGTTGTCTAACCAGGAGCTTATTAGCAACTTATGAGTATGAGCATCAGAGTCATTTCTGAATTCATTATCGTTTTAACTTGAAGTCTGTTTTATTGAGCCGAAGTTATTAACTGTTCAGTGTTGGAGACTTGTTCGTAGCAATTGCACTCCTAAAGATATCCAAGGAAGAACATTCACGGCCAACTTTATGGATTCTAAGTGGTACCATCCACGGTAATCTCATGGTGATCTTCAGGCCGTCCATGTGGGCCATCCTCAGCAACAGCGAATGATTTTCAAGTGATGAGATCTCCAACCAGAAGTAGGGCATCAGGATGGATCAGGCAGGTCTGGAGACCAGAAGGGGTCAGGATCACTGGCATCTCAGAAGTAGCATGTGTAGCTCGACAGAGAGTGAGGGAGAGAGAGAGATGGAGAGAGAGGGAGAGATTGTTAGGTAAGCTTATTGTATCTGTTATGGTTAAGGACAATGTACTTTGCGTGCAGAGTGCAAGCAGGGACTCCGGCAAGACTAGCTATAACAGCATAACTAAAAGGGAGAGCCAGAAGCTAACACAGACAGCTAACACAGACATGAGGGAGTCCTGGGACATAAGGCAGCCAGCCATTCCACCGTCGACAAGCCTGAGTGAACGTGTGAGAGTGGGGGGGCGACAGCATCCAAACATCCCAGTTCACCACAACACTCTATGCCTGTGAAACCCTCCAGACCTGCCCCTGTACCTAAGAAAACTATTCACAAAAGGCTTGACTAAACAAATATGTTTTCAGCCGAGACTTAAACACTGAGACTGTGTCTGAGCTCCGAACACTAAGTGGAAGGCTGTTCCATAACTGTGGTGCTTTGTAAGAGAAAGCTCTACCCCCAGCTGTAGCCTTCACTATTCGAGGTACCAACAAATAGCCTGCACCTTTTGATCTGAGTAGGCATGACGGATCATAAAAGACCAAAAGTTCGCTCAGGTACTGTGGCGCGAGACCATTTATTGCTTTATAGGTTAATAGTAGTATTTTATTATCAATACGAAATTTGACTGGGAGCCAATGCAGTGTGGATAAGATAGGGGTGATGTGGTCATATCTTCTGGTTCTAGTAAGGACTCTCGCTGCTGCATTCTGGACTAACTGGAGCTTGTTTATGCATCTACTGGAACATCCAGACAGTAAGGCATTACAGTAATCCAACCTAGAGGTAACAAAAGCATGAACTAATTTTTCTGCATTGTGTAGTGACAATATATTTCTTATTTTAGCAATATTTCTGAGATGAAAGAAAGCAATCCTAGTGATATTATCTACATGAGCTTCAAAAGAAAGACTAGAGTCGATAATCACACCAAGGTCTTTTACTGCTGCACATGATGAAACAGAAAGGCCACCCAGAGTTATTATGTAATCAGAAAGCTTACTTCTAGCTGCATGTGGTCCTAGTACAAGTACTTCTGTCTTGTCAGAATTAAGTAAGAGAAAGTTAATAAACATCCAGTTTCTAATGTCTTTTACACATTCCTCAACTTTATTAAGCTGGTGTCTGTCATCTGGCTTTGCTGAAACATACAACTGTGTGTCATCAGCGTAACAGTGGAAGCTAATACCATGCTTACGAATAATTTTACCTAGAGGTAGCATATATAGAGAAAAGAGCAGTGGGCCTAAAACAGAGCCTTGTGGAACACCAAACTTTACCTTAGTATGAGAAGAGAAGTCACTATTTACATCTACAAACTGATAACGATCAGTCAAATAAGACCTGAGCCAGGAAAGGGCCATTCCCTTAATGCCTACTACATTTTCTAGTCTATTGAGGAGAATAGCATGATCAATAGTATCAAAAGCTGCACTAAGGTCAAGCAGCACAAGCAAGGAGACACAACCCTGATCAGAGGCCAGTAGTAGGTCATTTACCACTTTAACCAGCGCTGTCTCTGTGCTATGATGAGGCCTAAATCCTGACTGATACATTTCATGAATGTTATTCCTATGTAAGTATGAGCATAGCTGCTGTGCTACAACCTTTTCTAGGACCTTGGAGATAAAGGGGAGGTTTGGTATTGGTCTATAGTTAGACAGCTGACAGGGGTCAAGGTCAGGTTTTTTAATCAGGGGCTTGATAACTGCTAATTTAAAAGATTTAGGTACATAGCCAATGCTAAGGGAAGAATTGATTATCTTTAAAAGAGGTTTGATTGTTTCAGGAATTATCTGTTTGAGGAAACAAGTAGGTAAAGGATCTAGCATACAGGTTGATGATTTTGATGATGAAATTAGAGAAATTAGTTCAGTCTCTTCAAGGGGAGTAAAACGTTGTAACTGTTGATCTGATATTATTATATTATCATCTACAGGGTTAGTTATAAAACTGTCCAGTTTTAAATTAATAGTCTGAATTTCTAGCCTGATATTTTCAATTTTACCATTGAAAAAATTCATGAAGTCATCGCTGCTATATAATGATTGTGTGCGTGTTTCTATTGTGGTCTTATTCCTAGTTAATTTTGCTACAGTATTAAATAAGAATCTAGGATTATTTTTGTTATCTTCAATTAGGGTGGAGAGATACACTGATCTAGCAGCACTAAGAGCTTTCTTATAGCTCAAAAGGCTCTCCTTCCATGCTATTTGAAATACTACCGATTTAGTTTGACGCCATTTACGTTCTAGTTTTCGAGTGGTCTGTTTTAAAGTTCGTGTGTGATCGATATACCAGGGTGCTAGCTTTTTCTCCCTAATTATTTTTCTTTTAAGTGGAGCTACCTTATCTAGAATGCAGTGGAACTTTGACTCTAAGTATTCAGTCGCCTGATCAAGTTCTGTGGGGTTAGACAGTGATCCAATCGTAGTTGAAGCTATGGAGCTTGGTATAAGGGCTGGCTAATTTAGTATTTTAGCATTTAGCTTTTGCCCTCTTGGACATTCAAACATGTAAAACCCAAGGCATAGCACTAAAGCACATGACATGTGGCTCATTAAGATTAATGACAATTAGGTTTCACAATTGACAATTGTGCTTGTTACAGCAGCTAGCGTCAGAACTCCATGTCTCCTTGGCTAATGTTAGCATTTTAGCATTTTACTGACATGAAGCCTATACTAACAAGTCCGGAATGAAGTGCATTTGCAGTTTTTTTAGATGTTTTTTTCAGCTACATAATACAAACCATGGCTTAAACCATTATTTATTGTTATTTATCATGTTCTGCATATTTACCAGGTAATTTGTATATTTTGGAAATGTAAAAAAATCTATTGTTGCTCCTTTAATTGTGCACTAGTGAATAATTAGTATGTCATGAACAACTGATGTCTTAAAGTAGCTGAACAGAGAATCACGATTATTAAATTCAGAGGTTGTGTTTAGT
>NC_069727.1:37500-75000 GCF_027358585.1 Pangasianodon hypophthalmus
GAATGGGAAAGGGTTAAAGTAAGAGTATAAACACGTAACGTGAGGATTTAAAGATGGCGGCAGGAACAGTGTGATCCAGTGCCCATATGTGCAGCTGTTTTGTGCAGTGTAACGCTGTGCAGCATGAAGCTGAGGCAGCTGTATGAAATTACACGTATATACTGAATATTTATAAACACAGGAGAAGTGTAATACCGGATAGAATGGTTACTGAAGATGAACGAATATGTGTTAAGGAATGCAGGTGGTGTGGGTGCTGTGAAAGCGAGTCCAGCTCTAGGCTTTGTCCGGGTTCAGGGCCCGAATGGCCTGTGAGAAGAAGCTCCTCCTCCTTCTCTCCGTGCTGGTCTTCAGGGAGCTGAAGCTCTTCCCTGACCACAGCAGAGAGAAGAGAACATCACTGTGATTGTGTACTGCAGATTCACTGATTCCCCATTGGATGGTTTGTTGTAGGGTTCCACGAATCAGCTAACAGTCATGTGACTATTAAACCGCGTCTGAGCACGTCTCTGAGCATGACTGAATACCATAGATGGTAATGTGGGCGTGTCTGATTTCCTAAATGAAAATATACAGAAAATGTTCATATACAGAAGGAAGTATATGGAAATGATAGTAGCCACACAGAGCACAGCTCTGAGTGGGTGTTGACCACTGATAAAAATGTGGGCGTGTCCGAAAGACCACTGATGAAAATGTGGGCGTGTCTGAAAGACCATTGATAAAAATGTGGGCGTGTCTGAAAGACCATTGATAAAAATGTGGGCGTGTCTGAAAGACCACTGATAAAAATGTGGGCGTGTCTGAAAGACCACTGATAAAAATGTGGGCGTGTCTGAAAGACCACTGATAAAAATGTGGGCGTGTCTGAAAGACCACTGATAAAAATGTATGTTGCTGTAGGTGGCCTGATGCCTGGTGATGATGCAAGTGTTCTGACTCCGGGTAGGATGAGGAAGGAGGCGGGGCTTCATTCACACAACAAAGACCAGATAACCAGCTGCACCCTGAGCCCCGGATCCAATCCAGGACACGGTTAGAATACACACACGCACCCACACACAAGTCTATGTTAATGTATGCATGTGTACAGTATGTTTGTGTTACTCATCAATAGGGGGCAGCAAATCTCAAAATATCATGGAGTTAATATTATAGAGTTAATATCATGGGTGAAAAGGAGGTGTGGGCCACTGACATCATCAACACATCCAGCCAATCAGCATTCAGCTCCGTCTCCTAGAAACTGTCTCTGTGTTTCAATCCCAACACCTCTGTGTGTAATGTGTTTCTGAAGGGGGAGAGAGAGAGAGAGAGAGAGAGAGAGAGGCAGACATAGAGTCCTAGAGACAGACATAGAGAGAAACAGACACTCAGACATAGGGACAGAGAGAGAGACAGAGTCATAGAGACAGTCATAGGACATAGAGAGAGAGAGAGAGAGTCATAGAGACAGTCATAGGACATAGAGATAGAGAGAGAGTCATAGAGACAGTCATAGGACATAGAGAGAGAGAGAGAGAGAGAGAGTCATAGGACATAGAGATAGAGAGAGAGAGAGAGAGAGAGAGAGTCATAGAGACAGAGAGGAATAACAGACAGAGAGAGAGAGACAGAGAGTCAGACCGATTGGATTGTAGTGGATTAGAGGATTATCAGAACGACATGCAAGTGAGCTGTTCATCTTCACCAATCACTGAGCTTCTTCCTGACGCACGCTTCAACCTTACCCAATAAGAAATGCGAGTGTGTGTGTGTGTGTGTGCATGTGATTTTTATGTGTGTGTGATTTTGTGTATTATCCTTAACACTCAAACGAGTTGCTTCGCTGTACATAAGGCAAGTACAGTATAGTGTAGCAGAGCCGTGTGTGAGAGTGTGTGTGATTTGTACAGTAACGTTGCTCCTCATTGGTTTGTTAAATCAGCAGTGCCAAAGGGTTTAGTGTGTGATCTTCGGGGTTTAGTGTGTGATCTTCGGGGTCTGCAGAGATACGGTTATTAGCACTGAAATTAGCAGGATTTGCAGTAGGAGGCTGTATGTGAGTTAATCTAATGGACTTTAAGCTGCACAGAACACTGTCAGTAATTTCAGCTGATAATAAGTCACTTTATACTGAGTCACTTTATACTGAGTCAGTTCATACTGAGTCAATCTGTACTGATTCACTTTATACTGAGTCACTTTATACTGAGTCAGTTCATACTGAGTCAATTTGTACTGATTCACTTTATACTGAGTCAGTTCATACTGAGTCAATCTGTACTGATTCACTTTATACTGAGTCACTTTATACTGAGTGAGTCTGTACTGATTCACTTTATACTGAGTCACTTTATACTGAGTGAGTCTGTACTGATTCACTTTATACTGAGTCACTTTATACTGAGTCATTTCATACTGAGTCAGTCTGTACTGAGTCACTTTATACTGAGTGAGTCTGTACTGATTCACTTTATACTGAGTCACTTTATACTGAGTCATTTCATACCGAGTCAGTCTGTACTGAGTCACTTTATACTGAGTCAGTTCATACTAACCCTAACCCTAACCCTAACCCATACTGCCAATCTTATATTGTCAAACACAAAGGACACTGCATAGTTTTAGTTAAATCTCTTTTTTTCAAAGTTTTTTCAGTAGTGCAGTTTTTTACAGTTGTGATGAAACATCTTCTGATGCTAGCTAGATCACATCATCAGTTATGTAACCAGGGGAACGTGGGTGTTTCGGGTTATTCAGCATCATACACGCTCAGAGAGGACAGTCTGGTGTTTCCACCAAGCCCCATCAATGCAGGTTAGGTTAGATGGCCTAGTGAGAACGCCATATACTGTTTGGTTTAGGAACTTGATGCAGTGTGATTCTGGCTTCCAGATGTCAACCCATAAGATCTTCCTCGCCTCAACTTGTTCCCATCTTGTTCAGGCACCTTACTGTCTCATCTCCACTATTGCAGCACCTCCTTTGTATGCAAGACCTCGATCTCCTCCTCTATGGACCTAAAAGGGAGCCTAGGTTTGCAGGTGTTTCCATAGAGAGCGATGCTGCTCAGGCTAATTGGAAGCCCTAGCCATCTCCTCAGGTAGCAACTTACCCTCCTCTCCCAGTTTATGATGGTGGAGCTTGAGAACTCATAAAGGAGCAGTGGCCACAGGATCACTGTCCCATGCGTCCCGTGCAGGCATTGTTGACTTTTGCTGTATCTCTGAAGCTGCTGTCGAAGGTTTTCACCAAACTTCTCACTGTCTTTTCTGAGATGGGGGATTTGTGTGCCTGAGACTGAGAGACCTTTCTCTTCTTTAGCACTAAGGACCTGAACTTCAATTCAATTGTATTTATATAGCACTTGTAGAAATTGTCTCAAGGCAGCTTTGAAGAAATCTGGATATAAAATTGACATTTAAATTTAAGTTTAAATTTATCCATAATGAGTAAATCAGAAGTGATAGTAGTGAGGAAAAACTCTCTGAGACGATATGAGGAAGAAACCTTGAGAGGAACCAGACTCAAAAGGGAACCATCCTCATCTGGATGACACCGGATAGTGCGATTATAAATCATTTAGCTTTTATCACTGTATGCTAGAGTCACGCAGTGTAAGTGTGCTGAAAAGGACTTGAATATAAGCATCATTAGAGTTTTCAAAGTCTCTCATATCAAACTGAAGTTATTAACTGTTCAGTGGTTGAGACTTAAGTATAAACTGTTCTTAGCAACTACAGTCTTTAGGCTATACAAGAAAGAACATCCACAGCCATCTTTAGGGTGTCTATCAGATTTTGGACTGAAATATCCTGGCAATCATTTTACAGCAGGGGCATCAGGGGATTTTCTTTCCTTTTACCTTTTGTTACCAAACCATGCTGATGTTCATAGATGCATGGTTCGGATGATGCTTGGTGAAGTTCAGGAGCTGTTTTTTGTGAGATGCTGTCAGGAATGGCTTCTTTGCTGCAACACTTCCAAAAAAACTTGGAATTTAACAGCTGATTTTAAAACCCAATGACCACAAAAATCAACCAAACTGTCCAATTCTAAAACAGTGCTCTTTAGACTCATTTTCCCTTTCACCTTCTCACTATGTGGTTCATGGGTCCGATTCCTGGCACATTTCTAACTGTTTGAGACATGAGAAACTTATTGGTATGGCCATAATTGTGTTTAAGGGTACTATAACAGCTGATGCATTTCCTGATTTGTGCAGGTCAACAACCATCTCTCTTTTGTTTTGAAAGTTCTGTGGGTTTTTTCCTCATGGTAATGAATGGCTAAGAGAGTTTACATGTTTGAATATCCAGGGGAAACTGGACATGGGTAAAAGCCATAGTAGAGTTCCTGGGGAGATAGCAAATGAAAAATAAAATCTGTTTATCAATAATGATGCCACACCAGAATTTACCGCATTAGAGAGCAAGAAAACAAAGGCTTTTTTCACCTTTAATGAGAAATAGCAACCAACAGAATTCAGGTGAAAAACAAATAGAAAACTGTAGGGAAAAAAGAAAAAGAAAAAAAAATCAATAACCTGGTTGCACAAGTATGCACACCCCTTAGATATTATGTTATTAAAGCACATTTTGTTTGTAATGCAGCACTCAGTGTTTTTGGGTAAGAATCTACCACCTTAGCACATCTTCATTTGGTAATTTTATTCCACTTTTCCTTAGAAAAATGCTCCAGATCTGTCTAATAGCGAGGACATCTCCTGCACACAGCCCTCTTCAAGTCATTCCACAGGTTTTCAATAGTATTTAGATCTGGGCTCTGACTGGGCCGTTCCAAAATGTTGAGCTTCTTCTTCTGAAGCCGTCCCTTGCTGACTTGGATTTATGCTTTGGGTCGTTATCGTGCTGGAAGGTGAAATTTTTCTTCATCTTCTGCTGTCTAACAGACGCCTGCAGGGTTTGTGCCAAAGTAGATTGGTGTTTGGAGCTTTCCATACTTCCCTCTATCTTGACTGGAGCCTCAGTCCCAGCTGAAGAGAAGCAGCCCCATAGCATGATGCTGCCACCACCATGCTTCACTGTGGGTGTGGTGTTCTTTGGTGATAAGCTGTCTTGTTTTTGTGCCAAACATATCTTTAGCAAGTCAAGAGTTGTTTTTTTGTCATTTGCACAATTACACTGGGCATTGAAATGCTTGTGACGAGGCTCAGATTTAGATATTGACAGAACAAACACTTATTAGCCATGAACATACACATATTTGGACATTAAGGTTGCGATGATGCTGTTATGTGATGGTAAATGAGACAGTGTTGTACAATGGTAGAGTAAAAGTGACGTGCTATTAAATAAGGCAGAACAGTAAATACGAGTATAATAAATAGTACATACTAAATCTGAATAGTAAATATCTCAGTGTCCGGAAGTGGCAGTAATAAAGTGTCACAGTGCTAGATGAAGGACTGCTGGCTGTTAAGTAGTCTGATGGCTTAGAGTTAAAAACTGTTCTTCAGTCTGGTTGTCCGTGATTGGATGCAACGGAAGCGTCTGCCAGACGGCAGTGTTGCAAACAGGTAATGAGCAGGGTGAGCGCAGTCCTTAGTGATACTGCAGGCCTTCCTCAAAAAGCGTGTTTGTTAGATGTCCTGTAAGGCCAGGAGTTTATTTCCAGTGATGAGCTCTGCTGTTCTCACCACTCTCTGAAGAGCTTTGCGGTCGGAGGAAGAGCAGCTGCCATACCAAACAGAGATGCAGCCAGTCCGAATGCTCTTTAGGGGGCAGCGGTAGAAGTCAGAGGAAATGCCAAACCTCTTAAGCCTTCACAGAAAGTAGACCCACTGTAGGCTGCTCTCAATACTGTGCCTGTGTGTAGGCTCCAGGAGAGATCCTCAGAGATTTGGACAGCAAGGAACTTGTAGCTCTTAACTTTCTCCACTTCCACCCCATTGACGTAGATGGGAGCATGACCCCCTCTCTGTGACTTCCTTTAATCAACAATCATCTCCTTGGTCATCTTCTTGGACAATCAGAGAGATTGTCATCACACTATGTTGAAAGTGCTCTGACCTCCTCTCAGTAGAATGTCTTGTCACCAATGGTGATGTGTCTGAGGATGGTTGTATCATCCACAAATTTGAAGATGATATTGGAGCTGTGCTTAGCAGAGCAGTCATAGGTGAACAGGGAGTACAAGAGGGGGCTGAGCACACATCCCTGTGGGGCACAGGTGTTGAGTGTGAGAGTGGACACCTGGGGTGTGACCACCTGGGGTGTGACCACCTGGGGTTTGACCACCTGGGGTTTGACCACCTGGGGTCTGCCAGAATCCAGTTTCACATGTGTCCCAGGTCCTTCAGCTTGACTGTGAGTTTGGTAGGGATGATGGTATTGAATGTGGAGCTATAATCAATAAACAGCATCTGCTCATAGGTGTCTCTTCCCTTCAGGTGTTCCAGGGAAGAGTGCATGGCCATTGCAATGGCGTCGTCAGTGGCTGTGGCATCGTTGGGATTCGAATTATGCCTCTTCCTTTTTTTCCCCCCAAGATTTTCTCACTAATTTATTCTCAGCCAATTTCCACCCACCAGTTAGGGCTCCTCTATCATTCGACAGCTGCCAATTTGGGAGGGAGAAGGCTATCATGTCCTTCCTCTGGGACATGTGAAGCCAGGCAACTGCATCTTTTGAGCTCCTGTTCATGCTGCATCACAGAGTGGCATAACAAACTCGGATGAAAGCACAGATGCTCTCCCTGGCTGTGGCATCGTTAGGATTCGAACTTGTGATCGCCGGATGACTTTTCTGTTATGTATTAATCTGAATTTGATTTTAAGAAATCATTTAAGAAATGACACAACTTCTCATCAAACTTTTTCTGGGTATGCAACCAGACACAGTGCCAACCAGTCAGCATTCAGCATTTCAGCATTCAGAGAAAAATAAAAGTTTCAGGTTAAAATGATTCTTTCGTTTTTTGACAGTTTAGTTAAAGACCAACTGCTCTTGCTGGTTCTTTTCTTAACATCCATCAACGTCAGAGGAACTGTAGTGAGTCAGAAACAGACAGCAGATGGAATGAGGGAGGGAACGAGGGAGGGAACGAGGGAGCAGAAAGGAGCGAGAGTCTGTGTAGAAGAGTGTGTGCAGTGTCGAGTGGTCGGCTCGGCTCGAGCATTATCTGTTTGTCTGTCTCTAGGGTCGAATTGAGTGTGTGTGCTGTGTGTAAGAATCAGTTTAGCCAGTAAATTCTGCTGCTGCTCAGAGTTAGACTCCGCCCCTCACAATGAAGGAAGAAGGAATTGTGGGTTGTCGTCGTTTCTCCATGTGCGGTGGAATTGGATCTGTTCATCCTGAAAGACGGAAACTTATCCGCAATGCCTCGTTCGGAGGCTACAACGAGATAACAAACCGCCTCACAGGTAAAGAGATAACAAACAGCCTCACAGTTAACAAAATAATGAGTAGTTTCACATGTAATGGGATAACTAACTGCATTATAGGTAATGAGATAATGAACACCCTCACAGATAACGAGATAAATAACCACCTCACAGGGAACACGTTAACGAACCACCTCACAGGGGACAAGATAACGAACCACCTCACAGATAATGAGATATGAACACCTCACAGAGAACAGGATAACAAACTGCCTCACAGTTAATGAGATAATGAACTTCTTCACAGATAACGAGATAACACTTCCTCACCGTTATTAAGATAATGAACTACTTCACAGATAATGAGATAACACTGCCTCACAAGTAACGAGATAACAAACTGCCTCACAGGTAACGAGATGATAAACCACTTCACAGGTAATGAAACGAACCGCCTCACAAGTAACGAGATAACAAACTGCCTCACTAGAAAAATGTGAGAATAAAGAAACAGTTTTGCTTTGTCTAGAACTGTACTGTGTGTGTGTGTGTGTGTGTCTAGACCGACCTGAGTGTGACTGTAAATAGTCATATATAATGAATATATAAAGTAGTAAATGCTGGATCATTGAGCCCTGAGAAAGAGGAAGTGGGCGGGACCAACATTAGTTATTATGCAAATGTGTTCGCACTTCGCATGCTAATGAGGTGGTTATGCTAATGTCCTTCTGTCTCTTTCTATTTCTGTTGAAGAGCTCTCTATTATACATGCACAATGGTGGATCAGTACACACACACTCACACACACACACACACACACAATGTGCAGACAGTAGCAGGGTGAAAGAGCTGTGTGACTTGAGAGCTGCTCTGTGTGTGTGTGTGTGTGTGTGTGTGTGTGTGTATTTGCAGGTTTTGAACGGAAGGAGGACATCTTACCTCTAAAAGAGGATTCATCTTTGTCCATATCTAAAAGCAAGGTAACACACACACACACACACACACACACCACAAAACCTATTCCAAGAGAGAGTAGCAAAGCTCTGTGTGTGTGTGTGTGTGTGTGTGTGTGTTTATGACCCACAGTCTGAGTCTAAGCTGTATAATGGATCAGATAAAGATGTCTCAACCCCAGCTAACAAACTCACCAAGAAAGAGTCTCTCAAGGTAAGAGCTCCTACACCCTACTTCATACACCCTACTCCCTACACCCTACACCCTACTCCCTACACCCTACACCCTACTCCCTACTCCCTACTCCCTACACCCAACACCCTACACCCTACTCTCTACTCCCTACTCCCTACTCCCTACACCCCACTCCCTACTCCCTACACCCTACACCCTACTCCCCACTCCCTACACCCTACTCCCCACTCCCTACACCCTACTCTCTAGTCCCTACTCCCTACACCCCACTCCCTACTCCCTACTCCCTCCACCCCACTCCCTACTCCCTACACCCTACACCCTACTCCCTACTCCCCACTCCCTACACCCTACTCCCTACTCCCTACTCCCCACTCCCTACACCCTACTCCCTACTCCCTACTCCCTACACCCCACTCCCTACTCCCTAGACCCCACTCCCTACTCCCTACACCCACTCCCTACTCCCTACCCAACCCCTACTCCCTACACCCCACTCCCACTCCCTCCCTACACCCTACTCCCTACTCCCTACACCCCACACCCTACTCCCTACTCCCTACACCCTACCCCACCCCTACACCCTACACCCTACCCCTACTCCCTACTCCCTACACCCCACTCCCTACTCCACTCCCCCTACACCTACTCCCTACTCCCTACACCCCCCTACACCCACTCCACACCCTCCCTACACCCTACTCCCTACTCCCTACACCCTACTCCACCTACACCCCTACACCCTACACCCTACCCACTCCCTACTCCCTACACCCTACTCCCTACACCCACTCCCTACACCCTACACCCTACACCCACACCACAACCCCACTCCCTACACCCTACACCCTACCTCTCCTACCCACACTACCACCCTACACCCTACACCCTACTCCCAACACCACACCCCACTCCCTACACCCAACTCCCTACACCCCCTCACACCCTACACCCACTCCCTACACCCCACCCCTACACCCCTACACCTACTCCCTACACCCTATCCCTACACCCTACACCCCACTCCCTACACCACTCCCTACCTCCCTACACCCTACTCCCACCCCACTCCCTACACCCCACCTACCCCTACTCCCCACACCCTACACCCCACTCCCTACACCCAACACCCTACACCCCACCCTCCACACCCCTACACCCTACTCCCTCCCTACTCCCTACACCACCCCTACTCCCTACTCCCTACACCCACTCCCTACTCCCTACACCCCACTCCTACTCCCTACACCCTACACCCTACACCCACCACCTCAACCCACCCCCACCCCTACACCACCCTACACCCCACACCCTACACCACACACCCCACTCCCAACACCCTACACCCACTCCCTACTCCCTACACCCCACTCCCTACTCCCTACACCCCACTCCCTACTCCCTACACCCTACTACCTACGCCCTACTCCCTACTCCCTACACCCCACTCCCTACTCCCTTCACCCCACTCCCTACTCCCTTCACCCTACACCCCACTCCCTACTCCCTACACCCCACTCCCTACTCCCTACACCCTACTCCCTACACTCTACACCCCACTCCCTACGCCCTACTCCCTTCACCCTACACCCCACTCCCTACTCCCTTCACCCCACTTCCTACTCCCTCCACCCTACACCCCACTCCCTACTCCCTTCACCCTACTCCCTACTCCCTACACCCCACTCCCTACACCCTACTCCATACGCCCTACACCTTACTCCCTACTACCTACACCCTACTCCCTACACCATACTCCCTACACCCTACTCCCTACTCCCTACACCCTACTCCCTATGCCTTACTCCCTACACCCTACTCCCTACACCCCACTCCCTACTCCCTACACCCTACTCCCTACACTCTACACCCCACTCCCTACACCCTACTACCTACTCCCTATGCCCTACTCCCTATACTCTACACCCCACTCCCTACACTCTACTCCCTACTCCCTACACTCTACACCCCACTCCCTACACTCTACTCCCTACTCCCTACTCCCTACACTCTACACCCCACTCCCTACACTCTACTCCCTACACTTTACACCCCACTCTCTACACTCTACTCCCTACACCCTACTCCGTACTCCCTATGCCCTACTGCCTACACTTTACACCCCACTCCCTACACTCTACTCCCTACTCCCTACACCTTACTCCCTACACCCTACACCCCACTTCCTACTCCCTACATCCTACTCCCAACACCCTACACCTTACTCCCTACACCCTACACCCCACTCCCTACTCCCTACACCCTACTCCCTACACTCTACACCCCACTCCCTACTCCCTTCACCCTACTCCCTACACCCTACTCCCTACTTCCTACACCCCACTCCCTACTCCCTTCACCCTACTCCCTACTCCCTACACCCCACTCCCTACACCCTACACCCCACTCCCTACACCCTACACCCTACTCCATATGCCCTACACCTTACTCCCTACTACCTACACCCTACTCCCTACGCCATACTCCCTACACCCCACTCCCTACTCCCTTCACCCCACTCCCTACTCCCTTCACCCTACACCCCACTCCCTACTCCCTTCACCCTACTCCCTACACCCCACTCCCTACACCCTACTCCATACGCCCTACACCTTACTCCCTACTACCTACACCCTACTCCCTACGCCATACTCCCTACACCCTATGCCCTACTCCCTACACCCTACTCCCTACGCCTTACTCCCTACACCCTACTCCCTACTCCCTACACTCTACACCCCACTCCCTACACCCTACTCCCTACTCCCTATGCCCTACTCCCTACACTCTACACCCCACTCCCTACACTCTACTCCCTACTCCCTACACCCTACTCCCTACACTCTACACCCCACTCCCTACACTCTACTCCCTACACTTTACACCCCACTCCCTACACTCTACTCCCTACTCCCTACACCCTACTCCCTACTCCCTATGCCCTACTCCCTACACCCAACACCCTACACCCTACTCTCTACTCCCTACTCCCTACACCCCACTCCCTACTCCCTACTCCCTACACCCTACTCCCTATGCCCTACACCTTACTCCCTACACCCTACACCCCACTTCCTACTCCCTACACCCTACTCCCAACACCCTACACCTTACTCCCTACACCCTACACCCCACTCCCTACTCCCTACACCCTACACCCCACTCCCTACTCCCTACACTCTACACCCCACTCCCTACTCCCTTCACCCTACTCCCTACACCCTACTCCCTACTTCCTACACCCCACTCCCTACTCCCTTCACCCTACTCCCTACTCCCTACACCCCACTCCCTACACCTTACTCCCTACACCCTACACCCTACTCCATACGCCCTACACCTTACTCCCTACTACCTACACCCTACTCCCTACGCCATACTCCCTACACCCCACTCCCTACTCCCTTCACCCCACTCCCTACTCCCTTCACCCTACACCCCACTCCCTACTCCCTTCACCCGACTCCCTACTCCCTACACCCCACTCCCTACACCCTACACCCTACTCCATACGCCCTACACCTTACTCCCTACACCCTACACCCTACACCCTACACCCTACTCCCTACTCCCTATGCCCTACTCCCTACACCCAACACCCTACACCCTACTCTCTACTCCCTACTCCCTACACCCCACTCCCTACTCCCTACACCCTACTCCCTACTCCCTATGCCCTACTCCCTACACTTTACACCCCACTCCCTACACTCTACTCCCTACTCCCTACACCTTACTCCCTACACCCTACACCCCACTTCCTACTCACTACACCCTACTCCCAACACCCTACACCTTACTCCCTACACCCTACACCCCACTCCCTACTCCCAACACCCTACACCCTACACCCTACTCCCTACACCCCACTCCCTACTCCCTACACTCTACACCCCACTCCCTACTCCCTTCACCCTACTCCCTACTCCCTACACCCTACTCCTTACTTCCTACACCCCACTCCCTACTCCCTTCACCCTACTCCCTACTCCCTACACCCCACTCCCTACACCTTACTCCCTACACCCTACACCCTACTCCATACGCCCTACACCTTACTCCCTACTACCTACACCCTACTCCCTACGCCATACTCCCTACACCCCACTCCCTACTCCCTTCACCCCACTCCCTACTCCCTTCACCCTACACCCCACTCCCTACTCCCTTCACCCGACTCCCTACTCCCTACACCCCACTCCCTACACCCTACACCCTACTCCATACGCCCTACACCTTACTCCCTACACCCTACGTCCTACTCCCTACTCCCTACGCCCTACTCCCTACACCCTACTCCCTACTCCCTACACTCTACGCCCTACACCCTAAGCCCTACTTCCTACACCCTACACCCTACTCCCTACATCAATCTCACGCTAATTTTTCTCATCATTTGTGAATAAGTTCCCATATTACTTAAAGTCCTGTACCAGGGTTAAGGTCTCTCCCCTCACCAGAAGCCACTATACTGGACTCCTCAGTTCTGTTCCTGAAAATCAGTCAGGAGTCGAGAGAAGACACACCCTTGCTGGAGTCTGACACACACCAGTTTCAACTTAAACAAATCAGGAAGGGGAATTAGTGGATGGGTGAGGAACGGCAGGGTGCTGATGTGACCGTGTGTGTGTGTGTGTAGGTCCAGAAGAAGAACTACAGGGAGGAGAAGAAGCGAGCAACTAAAGAGCTGCTGAGCACAATCACTGATCCTTCAGTCGTTGTTATGGCTGACTGGCTAAAGGTGAGTGAGTGAGTGAGTGAGTGTGTGTGTGTGTGTGTGTTTGTTAGTGGTTTTTTGGGGGGGGGGGGTAAGAATAAGAATGTGAGACTAACTGATATACCGTATCAGTTAGTCTCACATTCTTACTCTTATAATTAATTTCCCTAATTATCATAGCTGTATCAGTATGTATATAGATTCCGTCACTTGTTTGTGTGTGTGTGTGTGTGAGACAGATTCGTGGCTCTCTGAAGAGCTGGACGAAGCTGTGGTGTGTGTTGAAGCCAGGTGTGTTACTGATCTATAAGAGTCAGAAGAGTGATCAGTGGGTGGGGACGGTGCTACTGAGCGCGTGCGAACTCATTGAGAGACCTTCAAAGAAAAACGGCTTCTGCTTCAAACTGTTCCACCCGCTGGAGCAGTCAATATGGGCCATCAAGGTACTCTATATTTACACACACACGCAAACACACACTACATACTAAGGCTATCCACATGGAGAGAAATAAGAGACATAGCACCATGACAACATTCCAGACTCGGCCATTTAACTGGACGGAATGCTAACATTCAGGACAGAACAGTTTTTACCAGCATTATCAGCAAAGGAGCAGGACTGTGCATCTGTATCAGACATGGGCAAACTGCAGTCTTTTTTCAGATTTTTCATTCTGTTCCTGTTCTTACTGTACTGTCCTGCAGTAATTCAAACAACCCACTAGGTGGCTTAGGTGCTTTATCCTAACCCAAACAAAGGTATCACTGAGCAAATGAAAAAATGAGCCTTTCTAAAAAGCAAAAAGTAGACAGTGAATGGCATGTTTTCAAAAAAGAATGGACCAATAAGTACTTTTTTCACTTCTGTCATACCTAAGGCAGTGTGCCTTATATCTCAGGAAAGTGTTTTGTCTTCAAAGAGTACAATTTTGGAAGGCATTTCTCAAGTAAGTTTGTTATAAATGCTGGCAACTTGTGTGGGGGGAAAGGCTCTACACTAGTGACAAATTTACAAGCTCATCAGAACATTTTTGTTTGTCATGTCTCAGGAGAATGCAACTAAAGCAAGCTACATCCTGGCGCACAAAATCACCTACCATAGCAGGCCTTTTTCAGAAGGAGAATTCTGGAAGACTGTATGGTTTAAAGCAGCTCTAGTGTGGTTATCCTGGAGATGAAAGTGCATTTTATAACCATTAGTCTGTCGTGCAGAATGGTAAACCAGCAAGGGGAATGAATTGACAAGGACCTGTGTGTACAGTTGAATAGAAAAATGAAGGACTTTTAGTACTTTTTGATCTTGTTGGATGACATTACTGACATTAAAAAACAGCACAACTCCTCATTTTTGTCCAAAGAATTAATGACAGTTTTGAAATAATAGATGAATTTCTGCCCAAGGAGTCCCTCACAGGTACAACAACAGGACAGCACTTGTTCAGTAGACTTTCTGCTCTCCTCGAATGACTAAAATTGTCTTGCACTGTTTGTCACTGTTCTACACTTTTGGGCCACGGTGATGGGGAGGCAGACACACACTCCATAGACGTTGTCGCACACTCCTCACACACTCCTCACACACTCCTCACGCACTCTTCACGCACTCCTCACGAACCCCCCCACACCCCTAACATTGCTGTAATTATCAGTGACATTTTCATGGTAATCAGCTGTGGATTGTGTAACTGTGTGTGTGTGTGTGTGTGTGTCAGGGCCCTAAAGGGGAGACTGTTGGTTCTATCACTCAGCCTCTACCCAGCAGTCACCTCATATTCCGAGCTGCTTCAGAGTCAGATGGTAACGCACACACCTCCGATACACACCCACACACACAAACACACACAGACACACACATATACACACGCAAGTATACATTCCCATACGCACAGACACACACACCTCCGATACACACACACACATATACACACGCCAGTATACATTCCCATACGCACAGACACACACACCTCCGATATACATACACACATACACACACACGCCAGTATACACTCCCATACGCACAGACACACACACTTCCGATACACACACACATATATACACATGCCAGTATACATTCCCATACACACAGACACACACACACCTCCGATATACACACACAGACACACACATATACACACGCCAGTATACACTCCCATACGCACAGACACACACACTTCCGATACACACACACATATACACACGCCAGTATACATTCCCATACGCACAGACACACACACCTCCGATACACACACACATACACACACACGCCAGTATACACTGCCATACGCACAGACACACACACTTCCGATACACACACACATATATACACATGCCAGTATACATTCCCCTACACACAGACACACACACACCTCCGATATACACACACAGACACACACATATACACACGCCAGTATACACTCCCATACACACAGACACACACACCTCCAATACACACACACACATACATACATATACACACGCCAGTATACATTCCCATACGCACAGACACACACACCTCCGATACACACACACATATACACATATACACACGCCACTATACATTCCCATACGCACAGACACACACACCTCCGATACACACACACATACACACATATACACATGCCAGTATACATTCCCCTACACACAGACACACACACACCTCCGATACACACACATATACCCATATACACACGCCAGTATACATTCCCATACACACAGACACACACACCTCCGATACACACACATATACACACATATACACACGCCAGTATACACTCCCCTATGCACAGACACACACCTCCGATACACACACATATACACACATATACACACGCCAGTATATACTCCCCTACACACAGACACACACACCTCCGATACACACACATATACACACATATACACATGCCAGTATACACTCCCCTACACACAGACACACACACCTCCGATACACACACATATACACACATATACACACGCCAGTATACACTCCCCTACACACAGACACACACACACCTCCGATACACACACATATACACACATATACACACGCCAGTATACATTCCCATACACACAGACACACACACCTCCGATACACACACACACGTACACACATATACACACGCCAGTATACATTCCCGTACATACAGACACACACACCTCCGATACACACACACACATCCATTGGAGTGACGTCTGATCACATGCTTCAGTAGAAGAGTTTAGACACGAGGAAAATCTGACCTTTTGCACCAATCAGATAATCTGCTCAATATCCCACATTTACTCAACACACATATACACACATATACACACGCCAGTATACACTCCCCTACACACAGACACACACACCTCCGATACACACACATATACACACGCCAGTATACATTCCCATACACACAGACACACACACCTCCGATACACACACACATATACACATATACACACGCCAGTATACATTCCCATACGCACAGACACACACACCTCCGATACACACACATATACACACATATACACACGCCAGTATACACTCCCCTACACACAGAAACACACACCTCCGATACACACACATATACACACGCCAGTATACATTCCCATACACACAGACACACACACCTCCGATACACACACACACGTACACACATATACACATGGCAGTATACATTCCCATACACACAGACACACACACCTCCGATACACACACACACATATACACATATACACACGCCAGTATACATTCCCATACACACAGACACACACACCTCCGATACACACACACATATACACATATACACACGCCACTATACATTCCCATACGCACAGACACACACACCTCCGATACACACACATATACACACATATACACACGCCAGTATACATTCCCATACACACAGACACACACACACCTCCTATACACACACATATACACACATATACACACGCCAGTATACACTCCCCTACACACAGACACACACACACCTCCGATACACACACACGTACACACATATACACACGCCAGTATACATTCCCGTACATACAGACACACACCTCTGATATACATACACACATACACACATATACACACGCCAGTATACACTCCCATACACACAGACACACACACCTCCGATACACACACACACGTACACACATATACACACGCCAGTATACATTCCCGTACATACAGACACACACACCTCCGATACACACACACACATCCATTGGAGTGACGTCTGATCACATGCTTCAGTAGAAGAGTTTAGACACGAGGAAAATCTGACCTTTTGCACCAATCAGATAATCTGCTCAATATCCCACATTTACTCAACACACATATACACACATATACACACGCCAGTGTACACTCCCCTACACACAGACACACACACCTCCGATACACACACATATACACACGCCAGTATACATTCCCATACACACAGACACACACACCTCCGATACACACACACATATACACATATACACACGCCAGTATACATTCCCATACGCACAGACACACACACCTCCGATACACACACATATACACACATATACACACGCCAGTATACACTCCCCTACACACAGAAACACACACCTCCGATACACACACATATACACACGCCAGTATACATTCCCATACACACAGACACACACACCTCCGATACACACACACACGTACACACATATACACATGGCAGTATACATTCCCATACACACAGACACACACACCTCCGATACACACACACACATATACACATATACACACGCCAGTATACATTCCCATACACACAGACACACACACCTCCGATACACACACACATATACACATATACACACGCCACTATACATTCCCATACGCACAGACACACACACCTCCGATACACACACATATACACACATATACACACGCCAGTATACATTCCCATACACACAGACACACACACACCTCCTATACACACACATATACACACATATACACACGCCAGTATACACTCCCCTACACACAGACACACACACACCTCCGATACACACACACACGTACACACATATACACACGCCAGTATACATTCCCGTACATACAGACACACACCTCTGATATACATACACACATACACACATATACACACGCCAGTATACACTCCCATACACACAGACACACACACCTCCAATACACACACACATACACACATATACACACGCCAGTATACATTCCCATACGCACAGACACACACACACCTCCGATACATACACACATATACACACGCCACTATACATTCCCATACGCACAGACACACACACCTCCGATACATACACACATATACACACGCCACTATACATTCCCATACGCACAGACACACACACCTCCGATATACACACACACATACACACATATACACACGCCAGTATACATTCCCATACACACAGACACACACACCTCCGATACACACACACATATACACATATACACACGCCAGTATACATTCCCATACACACAGACACACACACCTCCGATACACACACACATATACACATATACACACGCCACTATACATTCCCATACGCACAGACACACACACCTCCGATACACACACATATACACACATATACACATGCCAGTATACATTCCCCTACACACAGACACACACACCTCCGATACACACACATATACACACGCCAGTATACATTCCCATACACACAGACACACACACCTCCGATACACACTCATATACACACATATACACACGCCAGTATACATTCCCATACACACAGACACACACACCTCCGATACACACACACACACGTACACACATATACACACGCCAGTATACATTCCCATACACACAGACACACACACCTCCGATACACACACACACACGTACACACATATACACACGCCAGTATACATTCCCGTACATACAGACACACACACACCTCCGATACACACACATATACACACATATACACACGCCAGTATACACTCCCCTACACACAGACACACACACACCTCCGATACACACACATATACACACATATACACACGCCAGTATACATTCCCATACACACAGACACACACACCTCCGATACACACACACACGTACACACATATACACACGCCAGTATACATTCCCATACACACAGACACACACACCTCCGATACACACACACACACGTACACACATATACACACGCCAGTATACATTCCCGTACATACAGACACACACACTTCCGATACACACACACACATCCATTGGAGTGACGTCTGATCACATGCTTCAGTAGAAGAGTTTAGACACGAGGAAAATCTGACCTTTTGCACCAATCAGATAATCTGCTCAATATCCCACATTTACTCACATTTAAACAGGGAGCTAGAAACAGTGCAGAATCTTCAATATTAAATATTCAAGATGTTCAAAATTTACTTTCCTTGTTTTAAATTGTAACAATGAAATGAGGAAGTCGGACGCTGGCTTAGAACAACTCAAAGGCGCTTTATTCTTTACCCTCACTTTATTTGTTAACTTTACTTTCATTATTTAATCACACACCTGGCTCGGTGCTGGTTAACTCTCTCTCGAGTCGCTCGTCTTTTTATCCTCGCCACGGCTCACTGCAACACAGAACACTCCTTAGTCCAGTTCCCCTCAGGTGTGCATTCCTTACCACTCATCTTCTCCAGCTCCACCCTCCATTCACAAACCCGCGCTCGACTGCGCCTCCGCTTCCACATAAATATTTCAAAATTCTGAAAGCTTCTTTTTATTTCTAATTTTAAATGAAAAAAAATCCCAGATTTTTAATGTGGTCTCAGACTTTTGGACCCCACTGCACATACACAGAAACATTTTCCAATGTACACTCCAATACCCACTCACACACACACACACACACACTAATATATACAAACACACATGTCATTATACACACACACTGTTATATACACCCACAAACACACAATATACGCAAACACACACTGATATATGTATACACGCACACAAACACACATGCCAATATACAGCTACAGTAATACACAGACACATGTACACACACACACTGATGTATATACACACAAACACAGAGTTATACATGGTACTGTTGTATCTGATTGTGGTGTTTGTGTGTGTGTGTGTGTGAGTGTGTAGGTCGTTGCTGGATGGATGCTCTTGAACTGGCTCTTAAATGTTCCAGTCTGCTAAAGAGGACAATGATCCGTGAGGGAAAAGAGGAAACAACTGAACACACACACATCAACTTCTACAGCCTGTTGAGATCACACAACCTGCAGTAAGAACACACACACCCCTCCACACACATACACAAACACACACAGTATCACACCCCTCCACACATATACACAAACACACACACAAACACACACAGTACCACACCCCTCCACACGCATACACAAACACACACAGTACCACACCCCTTCACACACATACACAAACACACACAGTACCACACCCCTCCACACACATATATACACAAACACACACAGTACCACACCCCTTCACACACATACACAAACACACACAGTACCACACCCCTTCACACACATACACAAACACACACAGTACCACACTCCTCCACACACATACACAAACACACACAGTACCACACCCCTCCACACGCATACACAAACACACACAGTACCACACCCCTCCACACGCATACACAAACACACACAGTCCCACACCCCTCCACACACATATATACACAAACACACACAGTACCACACTCCTCCACACACATACACAAACACACACAGTACCACACTCCTCCACACGCATACACAAACACACACACAAACACACACACAAACACACACCGTACCACACCACTTGATACCCAGATCACAGCTAATGCTTAGGATGAAAGCTTCACTCCTTTAGACCCAGCTCAAGATCCAAGCCACACCCCTTTAGACACAGCTCAGAACCAATGCCACACCCCTTTAGACCCAGCACAAGACCCAAGCCACACCCCTTTAGACACAGCTCAGGGATAAAGCCACACTTCCTTAGGCCCAGCTCAAGACCAAGGCCACATTCCTTCAGGCCCAGCTCAGGACCAAAGCCACACCTCTTTAGACCAAGCTCAGAACCAAAGCCACACCCCTTTAGACCAAGCTCAGAACCAAAGCCACACCCCTTTAGACACAGCTCAGAACCAAAGCCACACCCCTATAGACAAAGCTCAGGACCAAAGCCACACCCCTTTAGACCAAGCTCAGAACCAAAGCCACACCCCTTTAGACACAGCTCAAGATCCAAGCCACACCCCTTTAGACCCAGCTCAGGGATAAAGCCACACTTCCTTAGGCCCAGCTCAGGACCAAAGCCACACCCCTTTAGTCCCTGCTGAGGTTCAAAGCCACACCATTTTAGGTCCAGCTCAAGACCAAAGCCACATTCCTTTAGAGCCATTTCAAGACCAAGACAATAGCTCTTGAGACCTGGACCAAGATCACACCATTTTAGAACCAGATCCTAACCAAAACTACATCTCCATAGACCCAGACCAAGATCACACTTCTTTAGACCCAGACAGAGACAATAAACTGGAAAACCGTATCAAGACCCAGATGAAGCATATCTTCATCTAGACTCAGCACCCAGACTAAGACCCTAGTTCCTGAGACACCTTCTCTGATGAAGACCACAGCCTAATACAACAAGACCTAGGCTCAGATCAAGCCAGCAACACTTGAGACCTAGAACAGGTCCTAGACCAAATCCCCAGAGAGTCCAATCAAGACCACATTTCCTGTGACCCAGATCAACATCTTACCTATTGACACACAGACCCAGACCAAAACTCTGTTGTAACAGACCTTTGCAATAGATCTGAAATTTTACCTTCTAGTGCTAGTAATACTGCTAATAATATAGATTAGTTATAATCTCATCAATCCAATCTCATGCAAAACCCTTAAGAATGCTAAACAGAAAGAGTGCTTTTGTCAGATGTGACATGAACGAACGTTCAAGAAGAGCTAAGACCCCGAGCCATGACTCTGACCATAACTTTAACTGAGATCCAGCTCTAGAAAGGAGTCTCCCCAGAGAAACACAAACCTTATGCAGACCAAGACCCTGAGGCCAAGACCCCCTAGATCAAGATCCCCTAGACCAAGACCAAACATAATTTAAACAAGTGTAATGATAATAATCGTTTAGGTTAAACAAGTGTGATCCCTCTTTCCAGTGAAAGTGACCAGTTTAAGGATGAACTGAACTCAGATAAGTCAGATAGAGAGATCGAGCAGGACGAGTGGGAGAAGAGTGAAGAGAGTGACACTGACACCAGTGAACGACAGGAAGACTCGTATGCAGACCTGGAACATGACACACTGAGGGAAACTCTTTACATGGAGCAGAGCCATGAGGAGCTGGGCGAGGTGTGTGTGTGTATATCTGTGTGGCTGTGTGTTTGTGCATGCGTGCATGTCTTGTTAGTGATTTGTGTAGACAACATGTGAAACATTCTGTTCACTAATGCTGTGTGTGTGTCCGCAGGCGGGTGAGGCGTCTCAGACGGAGACAGTGTCTGAGGAGAATAAGTCTCTGATCTGGACACTCCTGAAGCAGGTTCGGCCCGGAATGGATCTGTCCAAAGTGGTTTTGCCCACCTTTATCCTTGAGCCCAGATCATTCCTGGATAAACTGTCTGACTACTACTACCATGCTGACTTCCTGTCTGAGTGAGTGAGCACACACAAGCAGCATCGGATAGGCATAAAATTTAGAAACAGTGTTTACAGTGTAGGAGTCCACACAGAAACAGACTGCCCCATCCAGCTTAGGCACAAGTACAATGGAGCTGTTCCCAGCTCTAGCATTTTTCCAGTTTGTCTTTTGTGTTCAGGCAAGTGATATGGCTTCCTGCACACAACCACACTAGAACGAGTCTATGTGGTGTTCTATGAGGTCAGTGCACCTGGGAATAATAATTTTGGACTGCCACTTGGCAAACTCTAAACTCTTGGACAGTGAAAGATATTCTCCAAGTGAGATTGGAGTAGAATCTGATGTGGAATACAATAATCTCAGCTCATCTGTCTCTGCCACAGCCATCGCCAGAGCAAGAGGGCAGTCTCTCTCCAATATTTAATCAGATTGTGATGGTAAATCTAACTTCCCCAATCTACCAAGTGACCTCCCATTCTACCCAAATGAGGCTTCCAACCATTTATCCCAATTTTGACTATCATCTTGTACAAACCGAAGAATGTGGTATTCTTTATCAGTTCATAAAGCTCACATGTTGTATGTAACATAAATGACTTTACTTGATCAGCTAAGATCTCTTTTAGGGTCCCAACTCGAGAGATTATGCAAAACAGTGCCCCAGTCACACTTTTCATGGAGATGGTGGCACTTCTTTGGGAAACTCACATAATCTACAAGATCTAGTGCGATGAGGTATCGCCATGCTGACCAGGCTAGTGGCCTGATGAGATTTATACCAATTCTTTTGTAGGGCATCTTGATAAGTAGAAGTGGGTGCAACAGCTGACTTTCCCAGCATGGCACACTTCACCTACATACATCAACGCAAATGCCCAGCCACTAGACACAGGCCATTAAACAGGTGTAGTGTTTTATAAACCCGCAGGTGCCTTGGATTTACAATGAGTCATGAGAAAACTGCATTTCCCCGTGGCTTTTTGGGGCCATCAGTTACCCCACAGTTTCATTTGTTTAATTTGTATAGTTTTTTTTTTTACGGTTTATTAGTAATGACTGGTGGTGAAGTGTTAGTGCGACCCCAGCTCGAACACTGAAATCTCGGTGACCTGGTCAAAAGCATTCTGCAAGATACTGTCACAGAATTGCTCCAGAGGAAAGTAAATTCATGGTGTGGAACATGGATCAGGTGTGCCACATTAGCCATTTCCTTTCTGGCTCGTTCCTGCTACCCTTCCTCATGATGCAGACACATGACAAACTACAGCTCAACTTTTACTATTTGACAAGCCAGGCCAAGTCAGCTATCTATATCACATTTAAAAAGGCAGTAAATGTCAACCAAAGTGCTGCACAGTAGAATCAAATCAGTATAAGATTAAGATTAAGGTAGAATCAAATCAGTATAAGATTTAATCAAATAGATTAAATAAAGCAATAGAGAAACATCAGAAACAAAGACCATCAGTAACAAGACAAAAACCAAACAGATAGCCAGGTGATGGAGACCTTACAAAAACTCAAATGCCTTGGAGAATAAATATGTTCTTAAATTGCATTTTAAAATGTCTGTTGTGGGGGATGACTTTATAAACAATGATAAACTATTTGACCATCACCTTTGAACTTCATGTGTGAGCATGGAATGGTTAAAAGCTGCTGATTAGAAGATCTTAAGATTCTGGAGGTAGAAAGGTGGCAAAGAACATCAGAGATGTAGTACTATGTAGAGCTTTAAAAGCAATAGCTTTAAAAACAATCATTTTGTATGTTGATTGGGTTTGATAAGGGATTGGTAAGTGAATGCTTTGATTTGATTGTGGTTTATTTGGGTCTGATTAGATTTCAGGTGGGTTTGTGTGAGCTCTTTATAAGTTTGATTTGGTTTAAGGGTGTTGTAAAGGTTTAGTTGGGTTTGGTTGGGATTTTATTTGGTTAAGAGAGTGTGTGTCTGTGATTGATGGGGTGTTTCTCTCTCTGTTCAGAGCCGCAGTAGAGGAAAACGCCTACAACCGTATGAAGAAGGTGGTGAAGTGGTACATCTCCGGATTCTACAAGAAACCAAAAGTAAAGCATCTCTTCAGCTCAGCAGTACAGAATACAGACACCATTTCCACATGTGGCTTAAGTATATGTGTGTGTGTGTGTGTGTGTTTAATAGGGTCTGAAGAAACCATACAACCCCATCATAGGAGAAACGTTTCGCTGCATGTGGATTCACCCAAAGACCAACAGCAAAACATTCTACATCTCAGAGCAGGTACACACTTATCAAGGACACACACACACACATGCACACACACTGTACTGCCTCTGACGTGTGTTCTCTTTCTCCTTCAGGTATCTCATCATCCTCCAATTTCTGCCTTCTATGTCAGTAACAGGAAGGACGGATTCTGTCTGAGTGGCAGCATCCTGGCCAAGTCGAAGTTCTACGGTATTCACAATGGTTCTTCATTGTTTAGCTCTTTTATTGTGTGTGTGTGTGTGTGTGTGTGTGATAGCATATGACTGTTTCTGTTTCATTTTCAGGAAATTCTCTGTCGGCTATTTTGGATGGAGAAGCGAGACTAACCTTCCTAAACCGAGGAGAAGATTATGTCATGAACATGCCGTATGCACACTGCAAAGGTAACACACACGCTTACAGTCACATATACACACATGCATAGGATTCATGAAGACAGCCTCACTCTGTGTGTGTGTGTGTGTGTGTGTGTTTAAGGTATTCTCTATGGGACGATGACGCTGGAGCTTGCAGGTCAGGTCACCATCGCCTGTGAGAAAACAAGCTACAGTGCACAACTGGAGTTCAAACTGAAGGTGTGTGTGTGTGTGTGTGTGTGTGTGTGTGGGGTAACCATTCTTGTGCCCTTATACATTACTCTGTCTCTCCCCATCAGCCGTTTCTTGGCAGTAGTGACAGTGTGAATCAGATCAGCGGGAAGATTAAACTGGGGAAAGAAGTGCTGGCTACACTCGAGGGTCACTGGGTAAGTATGTGTGTGTCTGTGTATGTTTGTGTGTATGTTTGTATGTTTGTGTGTGTTTGTGTGTGGATGCTGAAACACAATGAAGCAGCATTATATTATTGCATTAGCGTGGTGGTGTGTTTATGGTTGATGTGCTACTCCAGCAGTTATAATCGTTTCTTTGGCAGTCTGTAAGCATGTCCACATGGGGGTTTAGCTTAAGTCTCAACCTCAGACACCTTATTTAACTGGCTGAGGTCTACCTGGTTTGGACAGCATCACTCTGAGAACTTTTCGCTGAGTCTGAGCTTCCTCTATAACAAAGTTCCCATACTCGGGGTCATGAACCCATGTGGGTTTGCTTGATTTACGAATGGGGTTGTGAGAGAAACTCACAGTCTCCTTTTTTGTTCTATTTATTTATTTTGCAAATTAATGTTAGAAATATCAATCCAACTACTTTGTACACCGATCAGCCATAACATTATGACCACTGACAGGTGAAGTGAATAATATTGCTTATCTCGTTACATTAGCACCTGTCAAGGGGTGAGATATCTCAGGCAGCAAGTGACCAGTCGGTTCTCGAAGTTGATGTGTTGGAAGCAGGAAAAATGGGCAAGCGTAAGGATTAGAGAGACTTTGACAACAGCCAAATTGTGATGGCTAGATGACTGGGTCAGAGCATCTTTAAAACGCCAGGCCTTGTGGGGTGTTCCCGGTATGCAGTGGTTAGTACCTACCAAAAGTGGTCCAAGGAAGGACAACCGGTGAACTAGCGACAGGGTCATGGGCTGCCAAGGCTCACTGATGCATGTGGGGAGAGAAGGTCCGTCTGGTCTGATCCCACAGAAGAGCTTCTGTAGCACAAACTGCTGAAAAGTTAAAGTTGGCTATGATAGAAAGGAGTCAGAACACACAGTGCAGTGCAGCTTGCTGCGTATGGAGCTGCGTAGCTGCAGAGCGGTCAGAGAGCCCATGCTGACCCTGCCCACCACCGAAAGCTCCTACAATGGACACGTGAGCAACAGAACTGGACCATGGAGCAATGAAAGAAGGTGGTCTGGTCCGATAAATCACATTTTCTTTTACATCATGTGGAAGGCCGGGTGTGTGTGCATCGTTTTACCTGGGGAAGAGATGGCACCAGCATGCACTATGGGAAGAGCGCAAGCTGGTGGAGGCAGTGTGATGGTCTGGGCAATGTTCTGCTGGGAAACCTCGGGTCCTGGCATTCATGTGGATGTTACTTTGACACGTACCACCTACCTGAACATTGTTGCAGACCAGGTACACCCCTTCATGGCAACGGTATTCCCTAATGGAAGTGACCTCTTTCGGCAGGATAATGCGCCCTGCCACACTGTAAAAATTGTTCAGGAATGGTTCGAGGAACATGACAAAGAGTTCAAGGTGTTGACTTGGATTCCCCAGATCTCAATCCAATGGAACATCTGTGGGGTGTTCTGGCCATCAAGTCCGATCCATGGAGGCCCCACCTCACACCTTACGTGGACTACATGGATCTGCTGTTAACGTCTTTGTGCCAGATACCCCAGCACACCTTCAGGGATCTAGTGGAGTCCATGCCGCGACGGATCAGGGCTGTTTTGGCAGCAAAAGGGGGACCAACACAATATTAGGCAGGTGGTCATAATGTTATGGCTGATTGGTGTATTTTGAAATGTTATTAGGGGTCACAATAAATCACGCCACATTTAAATGAAAAGTGTATGTTTTTTTTCACTATCCTGACACACAGCACTAGTGCAGGAATTAAGCAATACAAACAGACCAATTTTCCCGTCCATCTAACGCCGCTAAACAAACTAGCATTGTGTTTCATGACTGTTATTGAGAACTAACACTAACCGGTTTTCATATTGCAGTTAGTGTTTGAATTTTAAAAACCTCTCATTTCACCTTCAGAGGTACTGAAAGGTCTGTTTTGTGCACCAATCTTCTGGATTTTTCTGGATTAGTAAATATTTCTGAATGTAAGGTCAGAGTTTTTGATTTGCGACGCAGAGAAATGTGCTGTAACATGGCGGAAAGTTTCAAAGAGAAAAAGAGCTTTTCGGCCTGATTGAATTCAGTGTGCGTGTAATTGATAAACACATTACAGTTCGACTTGGAAACCTGGCAGACATACGTGTTCTGGCTGTGATGTTTCAATTGTAATGGATGTGGCTTTTTAATGCTCCAGATGTACATAAGATATGCAGGCAAGTATATGAACAATGCTGCTTGCATTGCTGCTGCTTCTGCATGCACACGCAGTCATGCGTCAAGTGTAATCCAGGGCACTTTGCTTAGTATCCGGCTATATCATACCACAATGGTGTGGATTATTTTCCAGTAACAACATGCCTCATCATGCTCCTCACCCTTTCAGTGTTTGATACAGTGAACCACAAGACTCTCTTGTCCACCCTCATGAGCCTAGGAATTCGTGGTGCAGCATGGCAATGGTTTGCTTCCTACCTGAAAGGTCGGTCATATCAGGTGACATGGAGGGGATTCACATCTGCTCCTCGCAGACTCTCCACTGGTGTTCCACAAGGCTCAGTACTTGGTCCTCTCCTGTTCTCCCTCTATACTCAATCTCTTGGTGCGGTCATATCCTCACATGGGTCTTCATACCACTGCTATGCAGATGACACTCAAATCATCCTCTCCTTCCCTCCCTCAGACTCTCATGTTTCTGCTCGGATATCAGCATGTCTAGCAGACATCTCATCATGGATGACAACTCACCAGCTGAAACTTAATCCCAGCAAAACTGAACTGCTGTTCATACCAGGTGATTCAACCCCATCTCAGGATCTTGCAATTTCCCTGGACAATTCTCTGATCTCGCCTTCGGTTACTGCACGCAACCTTGGGGTAGCCATGGACAATCAACTGTCCTTCTCCTCTCTCATTGCTAATCTAACACGCTCATGTCGATTTCTCCTTTATAACATCAGAAGAATTCGTCCATTTCTTTCCTCACAGGCCACACAGGTGCTTGTTCAGTCCCTTGTCATTTCGACACTATTGCAATTTACAAAGCTGCATCAGTCACTTTATTATTTATGAGACTCTTGTTGTTGCTAACTTAATATTGCTGCTTCATTTATTGCTGCTACACCACTCAGTAATTTCCAGTTAATCATTACTGGAAGTGGTGGACATCAGGGCATGGTTTTCAGGTAAGTGGGGCATGTTTAACATCAGTTACGCTTTTCAGCATCTAGCGAGGGTGAAAAGCGGTCACTCAGTCTTAGCTGGCATATTTTTCCCCAGGGAGCAGAGCCTGCAGCTCTGCCTCATGTACCGGCGGGTTGCTGAAGCCCGTTCGGTAGTTGAGGAGGCAGTCCTGGATGAAGAAATATTGAGTGCAGGGTAGTGGTTGCTCATGGACCCGTCTTCCACTGCTAACCCCTGGGTGTGTGTTCCTTCCCTCAGGACAGTGAGATCTTCATTAATGATAAGAAGACAGGTGTGTGTGAGACTTTCTGGAACCCAACACCGGAGCTCCGTCAGAGTCGTCTGACCCGCTGCACTGTCGCTCCAGAGGAACAGGGGGACTTTGAGTCTGAGAAGTATATACACACACACACAGCACACACGCACAGCACACACACAGCACACACACAGCTCAGAGAGAGCTCACACACAGCAAAGAGAGAGTGCACAAACACACAGCACACAGCACACACACAGCACAGAGAGAGCTCACACACAGCACAGAGAGAGCTCTCACACAGCACAGAGAGAGTGCACAAACACACACACAGCACACACACAGCACAGAGAGAGCTCACACACAGCACAGAGAGAGTGCACAAACACACAGCACACACACACAGCACACAGCACACACACAGCACAGAGAGAGCTCACACACAGCACAGAGAGAGTGCACACACAGCACACACACAGCACAGAGAGAGCTCACACACAGCACAGAGAGAGTGCACAAACACACACACAGCACACACACAGCACAGAGAGAGCTCACACACAGCACAGAGAGAGTGCACAAACACACACACAGCACACACAGCACACAGCACACACACAGCACAGAGAGAGCTCACACACAGCACAGAGAGAGTGCACAAACACACAGCACACACACACAGCACACAGCACACACACAGCACAGAGAGAGCTCACACACAGCACAGAGAGAGTGCACACACAGCACACACACAGCACAGAGAGAGCTCACACACAGCACAGAGAGAGTGCACAAACACACAGCACACACACACAGCACACACACAGCACAGAGAGAGTGCACACACACACACACACACACAGCACACAGCACACACACAGCACAGAGAGAGCTCACACACAGCACAGAGAGAGTGCACACACACACACAGCACACACACAGCACAGAGAGAGCTCACACACAGCACAGAGAGAGTGCACACACACACACAGCACACACACAGCACAGAGAGAGCTCACACACAGCACAGAGAGAGTGCACAAACACACAGCACACACACACAGCACACAGCACACACACAGCACAGAGAGAGCTCACACACAGCACAGAGAGAGTGCACACACAGCACACACACACAGCACACACACAGCACAGAGAGAGTGCACACACAAACACACACACAGCACACAGCACACACACAGCACAGAGAGAGCTCACACACAGCACAGAGAGTGCACACACACACAGCACACACACAGCACAGAGAGAGCTCACACACAGCACAGAGAGAGTGCACAAACACACAGCACACACACACAGCACACAGCACACACACAGCACAGAGAGAGTGCACACACACACACAGCACACACACACAGCACACACACAGCACAGAGAGAGTGCACAAACACACACATACACACACAGCACACAGCACACACAGCACAGAGAGAGCTCACACACAGCACAGAGAGAGTGCACAAACACACAGCACACACACAGCACACAGCACACACACAGCACACACAGCACAGAGAGAGTGCACACACACACACACAGCACAGAGAGAGTGCACACACACACACACACAGCACACAGCACACACACAGCACAGAGAGAGTGCACACACACGCACACAGCACACACAGCACAGAGAGAGCTCACACACAGCACAGAGAGAGTGCACACACACACAGCACACACACAGCACAGAGAGAGTGCACAAACACACAGCACACACACACACACACACACAGCACACACACAGCACAGAGAGAGTGCACAAACACACAGCACACACACACACACAGCACACAGCACACACACAGCACACACAGCACAGAGAGAGTGCACACACACACACAGCACAGAGAGAGTGCACACACACACACACACAGCACACAGCACACACACAGCACAGAGAGAGTGCACACACACACACACAGCACACACAGCACAGAGAGAGCTCACACACAGCACAGAGAGAGTGCACACACACACACACACAGCACACACAGCACAGAGAGAGCTCACACACAGCACAGAGAGAGTGCACACACACACACACAGCACACACACAGCACAGAGAGAGTGCACAAACACACAGCACACACACACACACACACACAGCACACACACAGCACAGAGAGAGTGCACAAACACACAGCACACACACACACACACAGCACACAGCACACACACAGCACACACAGCACAGAGAGAGTGCACACACACACACACAGCACAGAGAGAGTGCACACACACACACACACAGCACACAGCACACACACAGCACAGAGAGAGTGCACACACACGCACACAGCACACACAGCACAGAGAGAGCTCACACACAGCACAGAGAGAGTGCACACACACACACACAGCACACACAGCACAGAGAGAGCTCACACACAGCACAGAGAGAGTGCACACACACACACACAGCACACACACAGCACAGAGAGAGTGCACAAACACACAGCACACACACACACACACAGCACACACACAGCACAGAGAGAGTGCACAAACACACAGCACACACACACAGCACACAGCACACACACAGCACAGAGAGAGTGCACAAACACACAGCACACACACAGCACAGAGACAGTGCACAAACACACACACAGCACACACACACACACAGCACACACACAGCACAGAGAGAGTGCACAAACACACAGCACACACAGCACAGAGAGAGCTCACACACAGCACAGAGAGAGTGCACAAACACACAGCACACACACACAGCACACAGCACACACACAGCACAGAGAGAGTGCACACACACACACACAGCACACACACAGCACAGAGAGAGCTCACACACAGCACAGAGAGAGTGCACAAACACACAGCACACACACACAGCACACAGCACACACACAGCACAGAGAGAGCTCTCACACAGCACAGAGAGAGTGCACACACACACACACAGCACACACACAGCACAGAGAGAGCTCACACACAGCACAGAGAGAGTGCACAAACACACAGCACACACACACAGCACACAGCACACACACAGCACAGAGAGAGTGCACACACACACACACACACACACACACAGCACACAGCACACACACAGCACAGAGAGAGCTCACACACAGCACAGAGAGAGTGCACACACACACACACACACAGCACACAGCACACACACAGCACAGAGAGAGTGCACAAACACACAGCACACACACAGCACAGAGAGAGTGCACACACACAGCACAGAGAGAGTGCACACACATGCACTCACACACACACACACACACACACAGCACAGAGAGAGCACACGCACACACACAGCACACAGAGAGCACACGCACACACACAGCACACAGAGAGCACACACACACACAGCACACAGAGAGCACACACACGCGCACACACAGCACACAGAGAGTACACACACACACACACACAGCACACAGAGAGCACACACACACGCACACACACAGCACACAGAGAGCGCACACACACAGCACACAGAGAGTACACACACATGCACACACACACACACAGCACACAGAGAGCACACACACACACACAGCACACAGAGAGCACACACACACGCACACACACAGCACACAGAGAGTGCACACACACAGCACACAGAGAGTACACACACATGCACACACACACACACAGCACACAGAGAGTACACACACACACACACACACACACACACTTTCTTTGTCTCTCTTTGCATCTTTCACTCTATTCTCTCTGTCTGTCTGTCTGTTTCTCCGTAGACTGTGGCAGCAAGTGACTCGTGCTATACTGAATAAAGACCAGACGGAGGCAACCAATGAGAAGTTTGTGTTGGAGGAAGCTCAGAGGAAGTCTGCGCGAGAGAGGAAGCTGAAGAATGAGCAGTGGAAGCCAGTGCTGTTCGATCAGGATGCCAGCAGTGGAGACTGGCACTACCGATACGCAGAGTAAATTCACATCACTGCCGCTCTGTGACTGATAATAATATACCGAGTCAAGGAACACAACAGCTCCCTCTGCAGGAGCTGTTACACAGCAACATTAAACAAATTATAATCATAACTAATCAAAATAGCATAATTCATACTGCAATTAATAGCTCATAACAGATCATAATAATGGCACTAGCATTAATAATAACTAACATTAGTTTACCATATGTAAAGTAAATAATACGGCCCTCTAGTGGTCAGATGCAGCACTGCAGCACAGCAGTGACAATGACACAACAGAGCAATGACATCATTATCTATATCTTACTCTGTTTTTCTCTCACTTTTTTTGTCTCTCTCTGTCTGTCTCTCTCTCACTCTGTCCGTCTCTCTGTCTGTCTCTCTCTCACTCTGTCTGTCTCTCTGTCTGTCTCTCTCTGTCTGTCTCTCTCTCACTCTGTCTGTCTCTCTGTCTGGCTGGCTCCCTGTCTCTCTCTCTCTCTCTCTCTCTCTCTCAGCACTCGTCCGTGGGATCCTCTGAATGATTTGGTGCAGTTTGAGAAAGATGGCCGAGTTCAGACTAAAGTTCGTCACAGGACTCCTATGGTACGTTCAGCCAGTGTAGTTAGTCTCAGTGCACAGGGCTGCCGGAGGGACAATTACCTGAGCCAGGTACGTCCTTCAGCGACGCCCAGTTTGTTTATCCTGCTGTGCTCCGCTCATCCACCAAAAATCACTATCACCAGGCTGAACCACCTCACTCTGGCTTGATATTTGTTTGTTTGTTTTGCTCTGCACTAACATGTCCTGTGTGTGTCTGTGTGTGTGTGTGTGTGTGTGTGCAGAGTCCATAATTTTTACGCACATTTAGACATTGCATAAAAGGTCAATCACCAATCCCACCATTCACTAAACCCAATAACCAAACCCAACCAATCACCAAACCCAACCAATCACCAAACTCCACCAATCACTAAACCCAATAACCAAACCCAACCAATCACCAAACTCCACCAATCACTAAACCCAATAACCAAACACAACCAATCACCAAACTCCACCAATCACTAAACCCAACCAATCATCAATCCCACCAATCACCAATCCCACCAATCACTAAACCCAATAACCAAATCATCCAGTCACCCATCCCACCAATCACTAAACCCAATCACCAAACTCCACCAATCACCAATCCCACCAATCACTAAACCCAACCAATCACCAATCCCACCAATCACTAAACCCAATCACCAATCCCACCAATCACTAAACCCAACCAATTACCAATCCCACCAATCACTAAACCCAACCAATTACCAATCCCACCAATCACTAAACCCAACCAATCACCAATCCCACCAATCACTAAACCCAACCAATCACCAATCCCACCAATCACCAATCCCACCAATCACTAAACCCAATCACTAAACCCAATCACCAATCCCACCAATCACTAAACCCAACCAATCACCAGTCCCACCAATCACTAAACCCAATCACTAAACCCAATCACCAATCCCACCAATCACTAAACCCAACCAATCACCAATCCCACCAATCACTAAACCCAATCACCAATCCCACCAATCACTAAACCCAACCAATCACCAATCCCACCAATCACCAATCCCACCAATCACTAAACCCAATCACTAAACCCAATCACCAATCCCACCAATCACTAAACCCAACCAATCACCAGTCCCACCAATCACTAAACCCAATCACTAAACCCAATCACCAATCCCACCAATCACTAAACCCAACCAATCACCAATCCCACCAATCACTAAACCCAATCACCAATCCCACCAATCACTAAACCCAACCAATCACCAATCACTAAACCCAATAACCAATCCCACCAATCACTAAACCCAACCAATCACCAATCACTAAACCCAATCACCAATCCCACCAATCACCAATCATCACTAGGTGATTGGAGGAAGCATGGCTTATGTGTGTGAGTGAGAGAGAGTGAGAGAGAGCTGCTTACATGTCCTTCAGCTGTGATAAAATACAGCATAGAGATTCACAGTGACTTTAAACACTGTGTGTGTGTGTGTGTGTGTGTGTGTGTGTGTGTACACATATGCGTGTTGCCTAGGTAACGGGACCAAAGCGGAAGCATAAGCAGAATGATAAACCCAAAAATCCAGAGAGTGGCTGCTCATCTCCAGAACTGGAACATCACGACTCATCAGGCAGTGAGAGTGAGACACATACACACACACATACACACACACACACACACACACACACACAAGTATTGTAAAATGTGTGTGTTACAGGACAGAAGAGTAAACCAGGCAACCGTGGGAGGAAGAAAGTGTCGGATCTGTGTGAGTTACAGAGTGCAGTGGAGTCCATCAAACACACACAGGATGACATCTGCAGGTATATACACACACACACACACACACACACACACACTCTGATAAGCATGGAGTAATGGTAACTGAATGTTGATTGTGTACAGGAGTGTGAGCGCTCTGCGGAGTCGGGTAGAGGATCAGGGCTTCTTCTTCACACAGAGAGATTACGTCATCATCATCTTCCTCATCGGCCTGCAGCTCTGCCTCAGCCTCATCCTCAAATAGAGAGAGAGAGAGAGACTCTACTTTATCCTCAAATCTCTTCTTTCATCTCCCCTCCCTCTGTCTCTCCATCCTTCTGTCTTATCCCCCCCCCAAACACCAGTCTCTCTCTCATATCCACATTCCATTTATACTCGTTAGCGTAGTGAAGGCAAGAGTCCGCATTTCAGGGCAGAGTGCTGATTGGCTGGTTCAGAGTGAGGTGAAGTGAATGATGGGAAAAGTATTTCTCTGAGGTACACCTCTGCACTCTGTCTGATTTTTATTCTGGTTTTTATTCGTCTTTGTATTGTTTCAGTTTTTATGTGTCCATTCTTCCTGCTGTTCACTGTGTGTGTGTGTGTGTGTGTGTGAGAGAGAGAGAGAGTCACACACCAGTCTAATGTTTTTAAAATGTGTTGGTTTTACTCATTGACAGAAGCAGAATATGTCTTTTTTTACGAATTAACATAAATCATTAATGTGATATATGTTCATTTTAATATTTAAGCGAGTGGACTTTACATTTCATATGATTTAAAAAAACAAATAACTGTTTACACACAACAGTAGCTGTGTTAGCGCTTTAGCGTTAGGATTAGCAGGAGTATCTAGGGCGTAGGGAATAGGGCGTAGGGTTTAGGATTTAGTATCAGCCCTGCATTCAGACTTCCTGTTGTAGCAGAACTTCCTGTTGTAGCTCGCCTCTTCTTTTTTAGCTTAGATGTAAATATTTAAAGCCAAATAGCCAATCAAATGACTGACTGTTGTGTGTGCGAGTGTGTGCGTGTGTGTGTGCGTTTGTGTGTGTGTGTCTGCCAGACATCTGAATGTGTTCACATTAATAATAACTCCAGTTAATGTGCCTTGAAGGGCAGGGCTTCCTCAGAGGGTGGGGTATCAGAGAGGGGCGTGGTCCAACGGTTTAATTCCCTTTTCCTGTTCATTTGTTTTGTTGTGTGTGTGTGTGTGTGTGTGTTCCTGCAGTTCACTTCAATGTTTATCTGAATGACTGAAGTTAACCTCCTGTATGTTAATCACCTGTAACACACCTCAATAAAGAGTAGCAAAACCTCCTCACACGCCTCTTGTGTGTGTGTGTGTGTGTGATTTATAACAGTGTTCATACACTAATGGATCAACAGCACATGCTCCTGGACATTTCAGAACCTTTCCTGTATGATAGACTGTTACTGGATCAGTTCCTGCCCTACTAAAAGGTTCCTTTAAAAAGTTCCTGAACAATTTTGAGTTCCAGAAAATTTTCTCACGTTAGTGAAAAAGTTCTTTAGCTCTGTTTATGCTTCTCCGGTTTAAATAGCAGCCATTAAAAGAGCGCACGTGTGTGTGTGTGTATTCATGCATTCAGACTTTATGACTGCAGCAATGCATTCTGGGTAACCTGTGTGCCTGAAGTCTACAGTGATGTGAAGTCGACCAAACCCTGACACAAGAACGCTACAAACTGAGTGGACCAGGATGAAGGATTAGAACACAATGAGACGCTCTGCATGCACTAAAGGGCGTTGAAGAGCACAGTGTTTATTCCACTTCCTGTTTCCCATAATGCTTTGCTCTCCTCAGCCTTTTATCACATGCAGTATAAAATATTTAGGAGTGCATGTGGTGTGCGTTTGGAGGATCACAGGTGCGGACCTGAAACACACATACACAGTGTACAGGGCAGGAATGT
>NC_069727.1:82500-107500 GCF_027358585.1 Pangasianodon hypophthalmus
CTGTGTGAGTGTGTGAGTGTTGCTGTGTGATGCTGTGTGTGTGTGTGTGTGAGTGTGTGTGTGTGTGTGTGATGCTGTGTGATGCTGTGTGTGAGTGAGTGTGTGTGATGCTGTGTCAGTGAGTGTGTGATGCTGTGTGTGAGTGAGTGTGTGCGATGGTGTGTGAGTGTGTGTGTGTGATGCTGTGTGAGTGAGTGTGTGATGCTGTGTGTGTGTGAGTGTGTGATGCTGTGTGAGTGAGTGTGTGTGAGTGAGTGTGTGATGCTGTGTGAGTGTGTGATGGTGTGTGAGTGTGTGATGGTGTGTGTGTGTGTGAGTGAGTGTGTGATGCTGTGTGTGTGTGTGTGTGTGTGAGTGAGTGTGTGTTTGAGTGAGTGTGTGATGCTGTGTGAGTGAGTGTGTGATGCTGTGTGTGTGTGTGTGTGAGTGAGTGTGTGTGTGAGTGAGTGTGTGATGCTGTGTGTGTGTGATGCTGTGTGAGTGAGTGTGTGATGCTGTGTGAGTGTGTGTGTGATGCTGTGTGAGTGAGTGTGTGATGCTGTGTGTGTGTGTGATGCTGTGTGAGTGAGTGTGTGATGCTGTGTGAGTGAGTGTGTGATGCTGTGTGTGTGAGTGAGTGTGTGTGTGAGTGAGTGTGTGATGCTGTGTGTGTGTGTGATGCTGTGTGAGTGTGTGTGTGATGCTGTGTGATGCTGTGTGAGTGAGTGTGTGATGCTGTGTGTGTGAGTGAGTGTGTGTGTGAGTGAGTGTGTGATGCTGTGTGTGTGTGTGATGCTGTGTGTGTGTGTGTGTGTGTGTGTGTGTGATGCTGTGTGAGTGAGTGTGTGTGATGCTGTGTGAGTGAGTGTGTGATGCTGTGTGTGTGTGTGAGTGTGTGTGTGTGTGATGCTGTGTGATGCTGTGTGAGTGAGTGTGTGTGTGATGCTGTGTGAGTGAGTGTGTGTGATGCTGTGTGAGTGTGTGTGTCATGCTGTGTGTGTGTGTGAGTGTGTGTGATGCTGTGTGTGATGCTGTGTGTGAGTGAGTGTGTGTGATGCTGTGTGAGTGAGTGTGTGATGCTGTGTGTGATGCTGTGTGAGTGAGTGTGTGATGCTGTGTGTGATGCTGTGTGTGTGAGTGTGTGATGCTGTGTGAGTGAGTGTGTGATGCTGTGTGTGATGCTGTGTGAGTGTGTGTGTGATGCTGTGTGTGTGTGTGAGTGTGTGTGATGCTGTGTGTGAGTGATGCTGTGTGTGTGTGTGATGCTGTGTGAGTGTGTGTGTGATGCTGTGTGATGCTGTGTGAGTGAGTGTGTGATGCTGTGTGTGATGCTGTGTGAGTGTGTGTGTGATGCTGTGTGTGTGAGTGAGTGTGTGTGTGAGTGAGTGTGTGATGCTGTGTGTGTGTGTGATGCTGTGTGAGTGTGTGTGTGATGCTGTGTGATGCTGTGTGAGTGAGTGTGTGATGCTGTGTGTGTGAGTGAGTGTGTGTGTGAGTGAGTGTGTGATGCTGTGTGTGTGTGTGATGCTGTGTGTGTGTGTGTGTGTGTGTGTGTGTGTGATGCTGTGTGAGTGAGTGTGTGTGATGCTGTGTGAGTGAGTGTGTGATGCTGTGTGTGTGTGATGCTGTGTGTGTGTGTGATGCTGTGTGATGCTGTGTGAGTGAGTGTGTGTGTGATGCTGTGTGAGTGAGTGTGTGTGATGCTGTGTGAGTGTGTGTGTCATGCTGTGTGTGTGTGTGAGTGTGTGTGATGCTGTGTGTGATGCTGTGTGTGAGTGAGTGTGTGTGATGCTGTGTGAGTGAGTGTGTGATGCTGTGTGTGATGCTGTGTGAGTGAATGTGTGATGCTGTGTGTGATGCTGTGTGTGAGTGTGTGATGCTGTGTGAGTGAGTGTGTGATGCTGTGTGTGATGCTGTGTGAGTGAATGTGTGATGCTGTGTGTGATGCTGTGTGTGAGTGTGTGATGCTGTGTGAGTGAGTGTGTGTGTGATGGTGTGTGAGTGAGTGTGTGATGCTGTGTGATGCTGTGTGAGTGTGTTTGCGCTCATTGAGAAGTGAGTGTGTGTGTGATGGTGTGTGAGTGAGTGTGTGTGATGCTGTGTGTGTGTGTGAGTGTGTGTGATGCTGTGTGTGAGTGAGTGTGTGATGCTGTGTGTGATGCTGTGTGAGTGAATGTGTGATGCTGTGTGTGATGCTGTGTGTGAGTGTGTGATGCTGTGTGAGTGAGTGTGTGTGTGATGGTGTGTGAGTGAGTGTGTGATGCTGTGTGATGCTGTGTGAGTGTGTTTGCGCTCATTGAGAAGTGAGTGTGTGTGTGATGGTGTGTGAGTGAGTGTGTGTGATGCTGTGTGAGTGTGTGAGTGTGTGATGCTGTGTGTGTGTGTGAGTGAGTGTGTGTGATGGTGTGTGAGTGAGTGTGTGATGCTGTGTGTGTGTGTGATGCTGTGTGTGTGTGTGAGTGAGTGTGTGTGATGGTGTGTGTGTGTGTGTGAGTGAGTGTGTGTGATGGTGTGTGTGATGCTGTGTGAGTGTGTGTGTGTGATGCTGTGTGAGTGAGTGTGTGATGCTGTGTGTGTGTGTGTGAGTGTGTGATGCTGTGTGTGTGTGTGAGTGAGTGTGTGTGATGGTGTGTGTGTGTGAGTGAGTGTGTGTGATGGTGTGTGTGTGTGTGAGTGAGTGTGTGATGCTGTGTGATGCTGTGTGAGTGTGTGATGGTGTGTGTGTGATGGTGTGTGTGTGATTGTGTGTGTGTGTGTGAGTGAGTGTGTGATGCTGTGTGTGTGTGTGAGTGAGTGTGTGTGATGGTGTGTGTGTGTGTGAGTGAGTGTGTGTGAGAGTGAGTGTGTGATGCTGTGTGTGTGTGTGAGTGAGTGTGTGTGATGGTGTGTGTGTGTGTGTGTGAGTGAGTGTGTGATGCTGTGTGTGTGTGTGAGTGAGTGTGTGTGATGGTGTGTGTGTGTGAGTGAGTGTGTGATGGTGTGTGTGTGAGTGAGTGTGTGATGCTGTGTGTGTGTGTGTGTGTGAGTGAGTGTGTGATGCTGTGTGTGTGTGTGAGTGAGTGTGTGTGATGGTGTGTGTGTGTGTGTGTGAGTGAGTGTGTGTGAGTGTGTGATGGTGTGTGAGTGAGTGTGTGATGCTGTGTGTGTGTGTGTGTGTGTGTGTGAGTGTGTGATGGTGTGTGTGTGTGTGAGTGAGTGTGTGTGATGGTGTGTGTGTGTGTGAGTGAGTGTGTGATGCTGTGTGATGCTGTGTGAGTGTGTGATGGTGTGTGTGTGATGGTGTGTGTGATGCTGTGTGAGTGGGTGTGTGTGATGCTGTGTGTGTGTGTGAGTGAGTGTGTGTGATGGTGTGTGTGTGAGTGAGTGTGTGATGCTGTGTGATGTGTGTGAGTGAGTGTGTGTGTGTGTGTGAGTGAGTGTGTGTGATGGTGTGTGTGTGTGAGTGTGTGTGTGTGAGTGAGTGTGTGTGATGGTGTGTGTGTGTGTGAGTGAGTGTGTGTGATGGTGTGTGTGTGTGTGTGAGTGAGTGTGTGTGATGCTGTGTGATGCTGTGTGAGTGTGTGATGGTGAGTGTGTGATGGTGTGTGTGTGATGGTGTGTGTGTGATGGTGTGTGTGATGCTGTGTGAGTGTGTGAGTGAGTGTGTGATGCTGTGTGTGTGTGTGATGGTGTGTGTGTGTGTGAGTGAGTGTGTGATGCTGTGTGTGTGTGTGAGTGAGTGTGTGTGATGGTGTGTGTGTGTGTGTGTGAGTGAGTGTGTGTGATGGTGTGTGTGTGTGAGTGAGTGTGTGATGCTGTGTGTGTGTGAGTGTGTGATGCTGTGTGTGTGTGTGTGAGTGTGTGATGCTGTGTGTGTGTGTGTGAGTGTGTGATGCTGTGTGTGTGTGTGTGTGTGTGAGTGAGTGTGTGATGCTGTGTGTGTGTGTGAGTGAGTGTGTGTGATGGTGTGTGTGTGTGTGTGAGTGAGTGTGTGATGCTGTGTGTGTGTGTGAGTGAGTGTGTGTGATGGTGTGATGGTGTGTGTGTGTGTGAGTGAGTGTGTGATGCTGTGTGTGTGTGTGTGAGTGAGTGTGTGTGATGGTGTGTGTGTGTGTGTGAGTGAGTGTGTGTGAGTGAGTGTGTGATGCTGTGTGTGTGTGTGTGTGTGTGTGTGTGAGTGTGTGATGGTGTGTGTGTGTGTGTGTGAGTGAGTGTGTGTGATGGTGTGTGTGTGTGAGTGAGTGTGTGTGATGGTGTGTGTGTGTGTGTGAGTGTGTGATGCTGTGTGTGTGTGTGTGTGTGTGTGTGAGTGAGTGTGTGATGCTGTGTGAGTGAGTGTGTGTGATGGTGTGTGTGTGTGAGTGAGTGTGTGTGATGGTGTGTGTGTGAGTGTGTGTGTGTGATGGTGTGTGTGATGGTGTGTGTGTGAGTGTGTGTGATGCTGTGTGAGTGAGTGTGTGATGCTGTGTGTGTGTGTGTGTGAGTGTGTGATGCTGTGTGTGTGTGTGATGGTGTGTGTGTGTGAGTGAGTGTGTGATGCTGTGTGTGTGTGTGAGTGTGTGATGCTGTGTGTGTGTGTGTGTGAGTGTGTGATGCTGTGTGTGTGTGTGAGTGTGTGATGCTGTGTGTGTGTGAGTGTGTGATGGTGTGTGTGTGTGAGTGAGTGTGTGATGCTGTGTGTGTGTGAGTGAGTGTGTGATGCTGTGTGTGTGTGAGTGAGTGTGTGATGCTGTGTGTGTGTGTGAGTGAGTGTGTGTGATGGTGTGTGTGTGTGAGTGAGTGTGTGATGCTGTGTGTGTGTGTGAGTGAGTGTGTGTGATGGTGTGTGTGTGTGAGTGAGTGTGTGTGAGTGTGTGATGCTGTGTGTGTGTGTGAGTGAGTGTGTGTGATGGTGTGTGTGTGTGTGTGTGAGTGTGTGATGCTGTGTGTGTGTGTGAGTGAGTGTGTGTGATGGTGTGTGTGTGTGAGTGAGTGTGTGATGCTGTGTGTGTGTGTGAGTGTGTGATGCTGTGTGTGTGTGTGTGAGTGAGTGTGTGATGCTGTGTGTGTGTGTGAGTGAGTGTGTGATGCTGTGTGTGTGTGTGAGTGAGTGTGTGTGATGGTGTGTGTGTGTGAGTGAGTGTGTGATGCTGTGTGTGTGTGTGTGTGAGTGAGTGTGTGATGCTGTGTGTGTGTGTGTGTGAGTGTGTGTGATGGTGTGTGTGTGTGAGTGAGTGTGTGATGCTGTGTGTGTGTGTGTGAGTGAGTGTGTGTGATGGTGTGTGTGTGTGAGTGAGTGTGTGTGAGTGTGTGATGCTGTGTGTGTGTGTGAGTGAGTGTGTGTGATGGTGTGTGTGTGTGTGTGTGAGTGTGTGATGCTGTGTGTGTGTGTGAGTGAGTGTGTGTGATGGTGTGTGTGTGTGTGTGTGAGTGTGTGATGCTGTGTGTGTGTGAGTGTGTGATGGTGTGTGTGTGTGTGTGTGTGAGTGTGTGATGCTGTGTGTGTGTGTGAGTGAGTGTGTGATGCTGTGTGTGTGTGTGAGTGTGTGATGCTGTGTGTGTGTGTGTGAGTGTGTTTGCGCTCATTGAGAAGTGAGTGTGGATCAGCAGACTGTACTGTGATCATTTCTTCATGCTGAAACTGTAAATGGAGGTCAGGATGAGTTTGCTGAAGCGCTGTGACAGGAGAGTGAAGGCCCATGAGCCCTTCGCTGCGCCTGTAAGGCTATAAGGGAGACGCTGACTCTGTTATAACCCCTCAGCGTTATTATATACTGCACTCAAGGACATTTAGATCCCATCCAGAAAGGGGGATTCAAACGGATTCAGACAAGGGGGCGTGGCTCCACTCATTCTCGTCCGCGCTGGCCCCGCCCACCCACCACGTTGTCCTGGTGACCGTGGCTTTACATGATGACGCGGTACGTATATGAGCGCACGCGGCGCGGGTCTCGGGCCTCTTGTTTTCCCGCCGCCATCAGTGTGCGTCGACGCGCATGCGCAGAAGCTCCTGCCGGACACCGCGCACACACACACACACACACGGTGAGACAGAGCGCCGCTTCGTTTCCCTCTTTATGCGCGTTATTTAGCTAAAAAGCCGGTTTTACCCGCGTGCGGGGCGCGTGCGTGGCGCGGCGGCGGAGTGGATCCAGAGACAGAGCGGCGGGAGCGGGGTTTCTCTCTCTCTCTCTCTCTCTCTCTCTCTCTCTCTCACAGCAGCGCCATGATGGAGACACACAGAGGAGTGAAAATGGCTGGCGTTTCCTCACGAGACAACTCCATTACCTCAGCTCTCCGCTCACTCTGTTTACTCCTGAATAATCCGCCTAAACTCCCGCAGCACGCGGCCCGAGCTCCGCGCACACACACTCCCTCACACACTCTCCCTCACACCGCCAGCGCAGGGCGGCTCTGGCTTCCGGAGCTGCGGAGAGCCGAGTGTGTGTGTGAGGGACTGCTGCTGCTAGCGTGCTGAACATTAGCACTGAGCTAACCTCACTCACACAGCAACCCGCTAACCAGCGCTAATGCTAATGCTCATCTACCGGGTTCGGGGGCCGGGCTCGGGCTGGGTTCGGGGGCCGGGCTCGGGCTGGGTTCGGGCTGGGTTCGGGGGCTGGGCTCGGGCTGGGTTCCCGTATGATGCTGTGTGAGTGTGTGTGATGGTGATTAGCCTAGCTTAGCATTACAGGCATCAGTACTGAGCAGCGCATGAATAATGTACTTCAGTTACTGTTTATAATCAGATTAATGTGTACATCCCGGGTGTGTGTAGTAGCAGCAGGAGGACGTGTGTGTGTGTATGTGTGTGTGTTAGCCTTTAGCTAGCGGTGCTGTAGGATGGAGCGACACGTGGTGGAGGAGCTAGCCGGGGTCTGGGCCCTGAAGCGCGGCTACAGCCTCCCGCTCCGCCCGGGGAGTGTTCCATCCTCTTAGCTCATTACTGCCGTTAGCACAGCCTCATACACGCGCAGTGTTCCGCCTGTCTGTCTGTCTGTCTGCCTGCGCGTGCGCCTGTCTGTCTGTCTGCCTGCGCGTGCGCCTGTCTGTCTGTCTGCCTGCGCGTGCGCCTGTGTAGGGCGAGGGGGCGGTTAGGGGGCCGCGGGGCGGTTAGGGGGGGGATGGGGGGGCGTGTCATGTGACCCTAACGAGCGTGGTGATGTCATGATGTGTATGAATGATGAGTGTAGGATTAATTTAGTGATGTTATTGTTATTGTTCCAGGCTCGAGCACAGTGACCCGTCATGGCCGACCTGGACAAGTGAGTACTGCTCCACACTACCCCCCCCCCCCCCCCCCCCCCCCCTGCCCTGTGACACACCAGAGTTGGAGTAACAGTATGTGTTCTTTTTATTTCCATTTATTTATTGTCTCTGTCTCTGTGTGTGTGTGTGTGTGCAGTAAGGAGCAGGCTGAGCTGGATCAGGCCGATATGGAGGATGTAGAGGAAGTGGAAGAGGAGGAGACTGGAGAGGACAGCAAAGGTATACACACACACACACACAGTCAGTGTACAAACCTTTGCTGTCTCACAGATGCTTATCACACCCTTTCAGTCATCATCTGTGTGTGTGTGTGAGGTGTTACTTGATCACCTTGTGACCCCAGTAACCTGTGTGTGTGTGTGTGTGTGTGTGAAAATGTGCTGAATAACGCAGAGCCTGTGCTGATCATCATCTATCTGATATAGTGTGATCCTTTATCACACTTCAGCATGTTCGCTCCTGTTCCCCTCAGGATTAGGCTGCCTACGCAGGGAGGGAGTGTGTAGTGCACACAGGCCAGCTCTGAAGTGTTAGTGTGGTATAGCTCCACATGGGGTCTAGCTCGTACTCTGGTCTAGCTCCACATGGCAATGATGATCTGTGTGTGATTACTCTGGTCTAGCTCGACATGGCAATGATGATCTGTGTGTGATTACTCTGGTCTAGCTCGACATGGCAATGATGATCTGTGTGTGATTACTCTGGTCTAGCTCCACATGGCAGTGATGATCTGTGTGTGATTACTCTGGTCTAGCTCGACATGGCAATGATGATCTGTGTGTGATTACTCTGGTCTAGCTCCACATGGCAATGATGATCTGTGTGTGATTACTCTGGTCTAGCTCGACATGGCAATGATGATCTGTGTGTGATTACTCTGGTCTAGCTCCACATGGCAGTGATGATCTGTGTGTGATTACTCTGGTCTAGCTCGACATGGCAGTGATGATCTGTGTGTGATTACTCTGGTCTAGCTCCACATGGCAATGATGATCTGTGTGTGATTACTCTGGTCTAGCTCCACATGGCAATGATGATCTGTGTGTGATTACTCTGGTCTAGCTCGACATGGCAGTGATGATCTGTGTGATTACTCTGGTCTAGCTCCACATGGCAATGATGATCTGTGTGTGATTACTCTGGTCTAGCTCCACATGGCAATGATGATCTGTGTGTGATTACTCTGGTCTAGCTCGACAGCTGACGGTACAGATGATGCAGAACCCTCAGATTCTGGCGGCGCTACAGGAGAGACTGGATGGACTCGTGGGTTCGCCGTCAGGATACATGGAGAGGTACAACCCCCCCCCCCCCCCCCTCCCTCTCACTCTCACACACACACACACACACACACACACACAGGCTGTGGTACACTGCTATGTAGTGTAGTAGTATAGGATGAGACATGGGGTGTGTGTGTGTGTTCCTCAGTCTGCCGCGGGTGGTGAAACGGAGAGTGAACGCTTTGAAGAACCTGCAGGTGAAATGTGCTCACATTGAGGCCAAGTTCTACGAGGAAGTGCACGAGCTGGAGAGGAAGTATGCTGCACTCTACCAGCCTCTCTACGACAAGGTTAGTGTACACACACACACACACACACACACGTACGCACGCGCGCACACACACACATGTACGCACGCACGCACGCGGCTTTACCTCTTTGACACGCCTTTGAGGCGGCGACAGACAGACAGACAGACAGGGAGGCGGCGACAGACAGACAGACAGACAGACAGGCGGCGAGAGAGAGACAGACAGACAGACAGGGAGGCGGCGAGAGAGAGACAGACAGACAGACAGGGAGGCGGCGAGAGAGAGACAGACAGACAGACAGGGAGGCGGCGAGAGAGAGACAGACAGACAGACAGGGAGGCGGCGAGAGAGAGAGACAGACAGACAGACAGACAGACAGGGAGGCGGCGAGAGAGAGACAGACAGACAAGGAGGCGGCGAGAGAGAGACAGACAGGAGCAGGCTGAGATCTAGTCTGGTGTGTGTGTGTGTGTGTGTATATATATATATATATATATATATATATATATATATATATATATATATATATATATATATATATATATATATAGCTGATAATGGACAGACAGACAGACAGGAGCAGGCTGAGATCTAGTCTGGTGTGTGTGTGTGTGTGTGTATATATATATATATAGCTGATAATGGACAGACAGACAGACAGGAGCAGGCTGAGATCTAGTCTGGTGTGTGTGTGTGTGTGTGTATATATATATATAGCTGATAATGGACATAGCGCACTGATGATTGTGTGCTTTTGCACTATACAGTGAATAAAGTGTGAGGTTTGGGACACGCCCACAGCGTGTGTTGCAGAAAAATGACGGTGCTGTGCAGTGAGCTGGTCATTACTCATACCTGACGCTAACATGACGTGTGTTGTGTGCGTGTGTGTGTGTGTGTGTTCAGCGCAGTGACATCATCAAGGCAGCGTATGAACCCACAGAGGAGGAGTGTGAGTGGAAGCAGCCTGAGGATGAGGAGCTCTCAGTAAGTCATCACCTTCACCTCATTCACACTGCAGCTCACTTACCTAACCCCAACCCTTTCACACCCTGTAGTGTGTGTGTGTGTGTGTGTGTGTGTGTGTGTGTGTGTGTGTGTGAGACGGTCATACATCGTGTGTGTTACCCCTAACCCCAACCCTTTCACACCCTGTAGTGTGTGTGTGTGTGTGTGTGTGTGTGTGTGTGTGTGTGTGTGAGACGGTCGTACATCGTGTGTGTGTGTGTGTGTGTGTGAGACGGTCGTACATCGTGTGTGTTACCCCTAACCCTAACCCTTTCACACCCTGTAGTGTGTGTGTGTGTGTGTGTGTGTGTGACACACTGAAGGAGTTCTCCTAAACTACGGAGTGTTACTCAGATAAACACACACTCGGAATCTGACTCCGTCACAGAGAACAGGAAACCGGGAGTCCTCACCACTGACCTGTGTGTGTGTGTGTGTGTGTGTGTGTGTGTGTGTGTGCACGCGCAGAGTGAGCTGAAGGACAAGGTGAAGGTAGAAGAGGAGAAGAAGGATGAAGAGAAGGAGGACCCTAAAGGAATTCCTGAGTTCTGGCTCACTGTGTTTAAGAACGTCGACCTGCTCAGTGAGATGCTGCAGGTACACACACTTCATCCGTCTGTGTGTCTGTCTGTGTGTGTGTGTCTGTCTGTGTGTGTGTGTGTGTCTGTCTGTCTGTGTGTGTCTGTCTGTCTGTGTGTGTCTGTCTGTGTGTGTGTGTCTGTCTGTGTGTGTGTGTGGAACTGCACTCTAATCTAACCTGTGTGTTACAGGAGCATGATGAACCTATCCTCAAACACTTACAGGACATCAAGGTCAAGTTCTCCGACGCAGGACAGCCCATGGTACACCCTCATACACATCACACTTCTACACACACACACACACACACACACTCACACAAGCACCCTCACACACACACACTCTCAAGCATGCTAACACACACACGTGGGACTTTTCCATTGTTCTCCATTTCATCAGTTACCGTGTGACCTGCATTGTTCTGTTTCCGGCAGCTGTAGGGTGTTGTACACGCAGCGTGGTGTGTTGTGGTGTTTATCGGATGTTAGCTCACTATATTACAGCTTTATAACTCATCACCTGTAGCGGTCTCTCACTAAAGGCTACACGGTTTAGTTATTCTCCAGTTTTAAGCTGAGTCCTAAAAATGTATGTAATCGTTGACGTGAAGTTTTCTCTAAGGAGACATTTATGTAACACTTACGGAAGGAGTCTCCAGTGTCAGCGCTTTGTAACAGTCAGAGGTGAAGCTGTAACATCTTCAGGACAGAGGAGTTTACGCTTTTTTTTAGGTTTCTCTGTAACATGCGTAACAAGCTGCGATTTATTATTTTTGTCTTATTAACTTGGAGAGAAAGAGTCTGTAACGTAAGCGGCAGGAACTCGCCTGTTTTACAGAAACGTTACACACAACTATACACAGATTAAAAGAATGACGTGTTGTCTGACGTAAAGACAGTGTAATGTTCAGTTTATTATTTAGTGCAGCTTAAAGGCTCAATCTGGAGGAAATGTCACAAAAGAGACATCTGTAATTTTATCACAGGGGAAAGGCACTGATGAGAAATTGGGACATGGTTGTCATGGCAACTGGCATGGGTTTATTTTTAGTTTATGTCCTCAGGGTTCTTATTGCTACTGTCATTGGGCTGTGTCCTAAATTACCTTGACTGCTGTTGTCCCTTACTAGTCATTATCTACTTCTGGTCATGGGTCATAGAGCATATACGCTACCTGACCCGCGTAGAGCGGCCGCGTCCCGAACCGCACGCCGCCGTAGAGCGTATACGCTACCTGACCCGCGTAGAGCGGCCGCGTCCCGAACCGCACGCCGCCGTAGAGCGTATACGCTACCTGACCCGCGTAGAGCGGCCGCGTCCCGAACCGCACGCCGCCGTAGAGCGTATACGCTACCTGACCCGCGTAGAGCGGCTGTCCCGAACCGCACGCCGCCGTAGAGCGTATACGCTACCTGACCCGCGTAGAGCGGCTGTCCCGAACCGCACGCCGCCGTAGAGCGTATACGCTACCTGACCTGCGTAGAGCGGCCGCGTCCCGAACCGCACGCCGCCGTAGAGCGTACACGCTACCTGCCCCGCGTAGAGCGGCTGTCCCGAACCGCACGCCGCCGTAGAGCGTACACGCTACCTGCCCCGCGTAGAGCGGCTGTCTCGAACCGCACGCCGCCGTAGAGCGTACACGCTACCTCACCCGCGTAGAGCGGCTGTCCCGAACCGCACGCCGCCGTAGAGCGTATACGCTACCTGACCTGCGTAGAGCGGCCGCGTCCCGAACCGCACGCCGCCGTAGAGCGTACACGCTACCTGCCCCGCGTAGAGCGGCTGTCCCGAACCGCACGCCGCCGTAGAGCGCATACGCCACCTGACCCGCGTAGAGCGGCTGTCCCGAACCGCACGCCGCCGTAGAGCGTATACGCTACCTGACCTGCGTAGAGCGGCCGCGTCCCGAACCGCACGCCGCCGTAGAGCGTACACGCTACCTGCCCCGCGTAGAGCGGCTGTCCCGAACCGCACGCCGCCGTAGAGCGTACACGCTACCTGCCCCGCGTAGAGCGGCTGTCCCGAACCGCACGCCGCCGTAGAGCGTACACGCTACCTGACCCGCGTAGAGCGGCTGTCCCGAACCGCACGCCGCCGTAGAGCGTATACGCTACCTGACCTGCGTAGAGCGGCCGCGTCCCGAACCGCACGCCGCCGTAGAGCGTACACGCTACCTGCCCCGCGTAGAGCGGCTGTCCCGAACCGCACGCCGCCGTAGAGCGCATACGCCACCTGACCCGCGTAGAGCGGCCGCGTCCCGAACCGCACGCCGCCGTAGAGCGCATACGCTACCTGACCCGCGTAGAGCGGCTGTCCCGAACCGCACGCCGCCGTAGAGCGCATACGCCACCTGACCCGCGTAGAGCGGCTGTCCCGAACCGCACGCCGCCGTAGAGCGCATACGCCACCTGACCCGCGTAGAGCGGCTGTCCCGAACCGCACGCCGCCGTAGAGCGCATACGCTACCTGACCCGCACACCGTAGCACTACATACAGCCCGTGGAGAGATGAGATACAGCTCCTTGCATTAATGTTTGTTCCTGGGGTGTGTGTGTGTGTGTGTGTGTGTGTGTAGAGTTTTACGTTAGAGTTCCACTTTGAGCAGAACGACTTTTTCTCCAACACGGTTCTCACTAAGACCTACAAGATGAGATCCAAACCCGACGAGTCCGACCCCTTCTCCTTCGACGGCCCTGAGATCATGGGCTGCACTGGGTAGGACACCTGTCTCACTCTCTGCCCCCCCTGTTTCCCTCTCTACACACCTGTCTCCCTCTCTAACCCCCCTGTTTCCCTCTCTACACACCTGTCTCCCTCTCTAACCCCCCCTGTTTCCCTCTCTACACACCTGTCTCCCTCTCTAACCCCCGTTTCCCTCTCTACACACCTGTCTCCCTCTCTAACCCCCCCTGTTTCCCCTCTCTACACACCTGTCTCCCTCTCTAACCCCCGTTTCCCTCTCTACACACCTGTCTCCCTCTCTAACCCCCCTGTTTCCCCCTCTACACACCTGTCTCACTCTCTGCCCCCCCTGTTTCCCCTCTCTACACACCTGTCTCCCTCTCTAACCCCCGTTTCCCTCTCTACACACCTGTCTCCCTCTCTAACCCCCCTGTTTCCCCCTCTACACACCTGGCTCACTTTCTGCCCCCCTGTTTCCCCCTCTACACACCTGTCTCACTCTCTGCCCCCCCTGTTTCCCTCTCTACACACCTGTCTCACTCTCTGCCCCCCCTGTTTCCCTCTCTACACACCTGTCTCCCTCTCTAACCCCCGTTTCCCTCTCTACACACCTGTCTCCCTCTCTAACCCCCCTGTTTCCCCCTCTACACACCTGGCTCACTCTCTGCTCCCCCTGTTTCCCCTCTCTACACACCTGTCTCCCTCTCTACACACCTGTCTCCCTCTCTAACCCCCCCTGTCTCCCTCTCTAACCCCCCCTGTCTCCCTCTCTAACCCCCCCTGTCTCCCTCTCTAACCCCCCCGTTTCCCTCTCTACACACCTGGCTCACTCTCTGCCCCCCTGTTTCCCTCTCTACACACCTGTCTCCCTCTCTAACCCCCCCTGTTTCCCCTCTCTACACACCTGTCTCCCTCTCTAACCCCCCCTGTCTCCCTCTCTACACACCTGTCTCCCTCTCTACACACCTGTCTCCCTCTCTAACCCCCCCTGTCTCCCTCTCTAACCCCCCCTGTCTCCCTCTCTAACCCCCCCTGTCTCCCTCTCTAACCCCCCCTGTTTCCCTCTCTACACACCTGTCTCCCTCTCTAACCCCCCTGTTTCCCTCTCTAACCCCCCTGTCTCCCTCTCTACACACCTGTCTCCCTCTCTAACCCCCCCTGTCTCCCTCTCTAACCCCCCCTGTCTCCCTCTCTAACCCCCCCTGTCTCCCTCTCTAACCCCCCCTGTCTCCCTCTCTAACCCCCCCTGTCTCCCTCTCTACACACCTGGCTCACTCTCTGCCCCCCTGTTTCCCTCTCTACACACCTGTCTCCCTCTCTAACCCCCCCTGTTTCCCTCTCTACACACCTGGCTCACTCTCTGCCCCCCTGTTTCCCTCTCTACACACCTGTCTCCCTCTCTAACCCCCCCTGTTTCCCCTCTCTACACACCTGTCTCCCTCTCTAACCCCCCCTGTCTCCCTCTCTAACCCCCCCTGTCTCCCTCTCTACACACCTGTCTCCCTCTCTACACACCTGTCTCCCTCTCTACACACCTGTCTCCCTCTCTAACCCCCCCTGTTTCCCTCTCTACACACCTGGCTCACTCTCTGCCCCCCTGTTTCCCTCTCTACACACCTGTCTCCCTCTCTAACCCCCCCTGTTTCCCTCTCTACACACCTGTCTCCCTCTCTAACCCCCCTGTTTCCCTCTCTACACACCTGGCTCACTCTCTGCTCCCCCTGTTTCCCTCTCTACACACCTGTTTCCCTCTCTAACCCCCCTGTTTCCCTCTCTACACACCTGGCTCACTCTCTGCTCCCCTGTTTCCCTCTCTACACACCTGTCTCCCTCTCTAACCCCCCCTGTTTCCCTCTCTAACCCCCGTCTCCCTCTCTACACACCTGTCTCCCTCTCTACACACCTGTCTCCCTCTCTAACCCCCCTGTTTCCCTCTCTACACACCTGGCTCACTCTCTGCTCCCCCTGTTTCCCTCTCTACACACCTGTCTCCCTCTCTAACCCCCCTGTTTCCCTCTCTAACCCCCATCTCCCTCTCTACACACCTGTCTCCCTCTCTACACACCTGTCTCCCTCTCTACACACCTGTCTCCCTCTCTAACCCCCCCTGTCTCCCTCTCTAACCCCCCCTGTCTCCCTCTCTAACCCCCCCTGTCTCCCTCTCTAACCCCCCCTGTTTCCCTCTCTAACCCCCCCTGTTTCCCTCTCTAACCCCCCCTGTTTCCCTCTCTACACACCTGTCTCCCTCTCTAACCCCCCCTGTTTCCCTCTCTACACACCTGGCTAACTCTCTGCCCCCCTGTTTCCCTCTCTACACACCTGTCTCCCTCTCTAACCCCCCCTGTTTCCCTCTCTACACACCTGGCTCACTCTCTGCTCCCCCTGTTTCCCTCTCTACACACCTGTCTCCCTCTCTAACCCCCCCTGTTTCCCCTCTCTACACACCTGGCTCACTTTCTGACCCCCCCCCGTCTCCCTCTCTAACCTGTGTGTGTGTGTGTGTGTGTGTGTGCGTGTGTGCGTGCAGGTGCACAATCGACTGGACCAAAGGGAAGAACGTTACTCTGAAGACCATAAAGAAGAAGCAGAAGCATAAGGGCAGAGGGACGGTGAGGACAGTCACCAAGACTGTCCCTAACGACTCCTTCTTCAACTTCTTCTCCCCTCCTGAGGGTACGTACACACACACACACACACACACACACACACACACACACACACACACACTCTATACACACACACACACACTCTACACACACACACTCTATATACACACACACACACTCTCTATACACACTGTCTACACACACACACACTCCACACACACTCTCTCTATACACTCTACACACTCTATACACTCTACACACACACTCTATACACTCTACACACACACTCTATACACTCTATACACACACTCTACACACACACTCTACACACACACTCTATACACTCTATACACACACTCTACACACACTCTGTAGACACACTCTATACACTCTACACACACACTCTACACACACACTATAGACACACTCTATACACTCTACACACACTCTATACACACACTCTATACACTCTATACACACTCTATACACTCTACACACACACTCTATACACACACTCTACACACACACTCTATACACACTCTACACACACACTCTATACACACACTACACACACTCTATACACTCTATACACACACTACACACACACTACAGACACACTCTACACACACTCTATACACACACTCTATACACACACTCTACACACACTCTACACACACACTCTACACACACTCTACACACACTCTATACACTCTATAGACACACTCTATACACACACTCTATACACACACTCTACACACACTCTACACACACTCTATACACTCTATACACACACTCTATACACACACTCTATACACACACTCTATACACACACTCTATACACTCTACACACACTCTATACACACACTCTATACACACACTCTACACACACTCTATACACTCTATACACTCTACACACACTCTACACACACTATAGACACACTCTATACACTCTATACACACACTCTATACACACACTCTACACACACTCTATACACTCTACACACACTCTATACACACACTCTACACACACTCTATAGACACACTCTATACACTCTATACACACACTGTACACACACACTATAGACACACTCTATACACTCTACACACACTGTATACACACACTCTACACACACTCTACACACACTCTACACACACACTGTATACACACACTCTATACACACACTCTACACACACACTCTATACACCCTCTATACACACACTCTATACACACTCTATACACTCTACACACACTCTACACACACTCTATACACACTCTATACACTCTACACACACACTCTATACACTCTACACACACTCTACACTCACTCTATACACTCTACACACACACACTCTATACACTCTACACACACACTCTATACACACACTCTACACACACTCTATACACTCTATACACTCTACACACACTCTATACACACACTCTACACACACTCTATACACACACTCTACACACACTCTACACACACACACACTACACACTCTACACACACTCTATACACTCTACACACTCTATACACACACTCTATACACACACTCTACATACACACTCTACGTACACTCTACACACACTCTACCCACTCTACATACACTCTACACACACTCTATACACACACTATACCCACTCTACATACACTCTACACACACTCTATACACACACTATACCCACTCTACATACACTCTGCACACACTCTATACACACACACTCTATACACACTCTGTCTACACACACACACACACTCCACACACACACACTCTATACACACACTCTACACACACTATACCCACTCTACATACACTCTACACACACACTCCACACACACACTCTCTCTATACACTCTACACACACTCTATATACACGCACTCTACATACACTCTACACACGCTATACCCACTCTACACACACTCTACACACACTCTATACACACGCTCTACATACACTCTACACACGCTATACCCACTCTACATACACTCTACACACACTCTATATACACGCACTCTACATACACTCTACACACGCTATACCCACTCTACATACACTCTACACACACTCTATATACACGCACTCTACATACACTCTACACACGCTATACCCACTCTACATACACTCTACACACACTCTATATACACGCACTCTACATACACTCTACACACGCTATACCCACTCTACACACACTCTACACACACTCTATACACACGCTCTACATACACTCTACACACACTATACCCACTCTACATACACTCTACACACACTCTATACACACGCTCTACATACACTCTACACACACTATATCCACTCTACATACACTCTATACACACTCTACACACTCTATACACACTCTGTCTACACACACACTCCACACACACACTCTCTCTATACACTCTACACACACTCTACACTCTCTATACACTCTATACACACACTCTATACACACGCTCTACATACACTCTATACACACACTCTCTACACACACTCTCTACCCACTCTACATACACTCTATACACACACTCTATACACACTCTCTATACACTCTATACACGCTATACCCACTCTACATACACTCTACACACACACTATACACACGCGCTACATACACTCTACACACACTATACCCACTCTACATACACTCTATACACACACTCTCTATACACTCTACACACACTATACCCACTCTACATACACTCTATACACACTCTACACACTCTATACACACTCTGTCTACACACACACTCCACACACACACTCTCTATACACTCTACACACACTCTACACTCTCTATACACTCTATACACACACTCTATACACACACTCTATACACACTATACCCACTCTACATACACTATACACACACACTATACACACACTCTCTACACACACTCTCTACCCACTCTACATACACTCTATACACACACTCTATACACACACTCTCTATACACTCTATACACTCTATACCCACTCTACATACACTCTACACACACACTCTATACACACGCTCTACATACACTCTACACACACTATACCCACTCTACATACACTCTATACACACACTCTCTATACACTCTACACACACTATACCCACTCTACATACACTCTATACACACTCTACACACTCTATACACACTCTGTCTACACACACACTCCACACACACACTCTCTCTATACACTCTACACACACTCTACACTCTCTATACACTCTATACACACACTCTATACACACACTCTATACACACTATACCCACTCTACATACACTATACACACACTCTCTATACACTCTATACCCACTCTACATACACTCTATACACACACTCTATACACTCTATACACACTATACACACTCTACATACACTCTACACACACACTCAATACACACTATACCCACTCTACATACACTCTACACACACACTCTATACACACACTCTCTATAAACTCTATACACACACACACACTATACCCACTCTATACACTCTATACACACACTCTATACACTCTACACACACTATACCCACTCTACATACACTCTATACACACACTCTACACACACACTCTCTACACACACTCTCTATACACTCTGTACATACACTCTACACACACTCTACACACACTCTCTATACACACACTCTATACACACACTCTATACACACACTCTCTATACACTCTATACATACACTCTCTATACACACTCTATACACACGCTATACACACACTCTCTGTACACTCTACATACACTCTACACACACACTATACACACACACTCTATACACACACTCTCTATACACTCTATACACACACTCTATACACACACTCTATACACACACTATACACACACTCTCTACACACTCTACATACACTCTACACACACACTATACACACACACTCTATACACACACTCTCTATACACTCTATACACACACTCTATACGCACACTCTCTACACACTCTATACGCACACTCTCTACACACTCTATACGCACACTCTCTATACACTCTATACACACACTCTCTACACACTCTACATACACTCTACACACACACTCTCTATACACACTCTATACACTCTACACACACACTCTACACACACTATGCCCACTCTACATACACTCTATACACTCTATACACACACTCTACATACACTCTACACACACTCTATACACTCTATACATACACTCTACACACACTATACACACACTCTACATACACTCTGTACACACACTATACCCACTCTACATACACTCTATACACACACACTCTCTATACACACTATACACACACTCTATACACACACTCTCTATACACTCTACACACACTATACCCACTCTACATACACTCTATACCCACTCTACACACACACTCTATACACACACTCTATACACACACTCTATACACTCTATACACACACTCTATACACACACTCTGTACACACACTCTATACACACACTCTGTACACACACTCTGTACACACACTCTGTACACACACTATACCCACTCTACACACACTCTCTATACACACACTCTATACACACACTCTCTATACACTCTACACACACTATACCCACTCTACATACACTCTACACACACTCTCTACACACTCTCTATACACACACTATACCCACTCTATACACTCTATACACACACTCTATACACACACTCTATACACACACTCTCTATACACTCTGTACACACACTATACCCACTCTATACACTCTATACACACACTCTCTATACACTCTACACACACTATACCCACTCTACATACACTCTACACACACTCTCTATACACTCTATACACACTATACCCACTCTATACACTCTACACACACACTATACACACACTATGCCCACTCTATACACTCTACACACACACTCTATACACACACACTCTATACACTCTACACACACTATACCCACTCTACATACACTCTACACACACTCTCTACACACTGTACACACACTATACCCACTCTATACACTCTATACACACACTCTCTATACACTCTACACACACTATACCCACTCTACATACACTCTACACACACTCTCTATACACTCTATACACACTATACCCACTCTATACACTCTACACACACACTATACACACACTATGCCCACTCTATACACTCTACACACACACACTCTATACACACACACTCTATACACTCTACACACACTATGCCCACTCTACATACACTCTACACACACTATACCCACTCTACATACACTCTGTACACACACTCTATACACACACACTCTCTATACACTCTATACACACTATACCCACTCTACATACACTCTACACACACACTCTACACACACTATGCCCACTCTACATACACTCTACACACACACTCTATACACTCTACACACACACTCTCTATACACTCTACACACACTATACCCACTCTACATACACTCTACATACACTCTACATACACTCTATACACACTCTATACACACTCTATACACTCTACACACACTATACCCACTCTACACACTCTATACACACACACTCTATACACACACACTCTATACACACACTCTATACACTCTACACACACTATGCCCACTCTACATACACTCTATACACACACTCTATACACACGCTCTACATACACTCTATACACACACTCTCTATACACTCTACACACACACTCTACACACACACACTCTCTACACACTCTACACAAACTATACCCACTCTACATACACTCTATACACACACTCTATACACACACTCTATACACACACTCTATACACACTATGCCCACTCTACATACACTCTATACATACACTCTACACACACTATGCCCACTCTACATACACTCTATACATACACTCTACACACACTATGCCCACTCTACATACACTCTATACACTCTACACACACACTCTCTACACACTCTACATACACTCTACACACACTCTCTATACACTCTACACACACTATGCCCACTCTACACGCACACTCTCTACACACTCTACATACACTCTACACACACACTCTCTATACACTCTACACACACTATGCCCACTCTACATACACTCTATACACACACTATACTCACACTCTATACACACTATACTCACACTCTATACACACACTCTCTATACACTTTATATACACACACACTCTCTACACACAGAGGGGTGGCCTAAGATGGTGTAATGGTGTGGAGTTTGACTGTTTAAATAAAATCCTGTCTGTTCTGTTGTCTTTCAGTACCAGAAAGTGGTGACCTGGTGAGTCTCTCTCTTACACAGACACACACACACACGTCTGTATAAAAAGCCACCACAGGCTGTGTCCTAAACCATACTGTCTTGTCAGTGTAAAGGGAGCACTTTTGTGTGTAGTGCCCTATGCTGTAGACCTCTAACCCTGTTGTTGGTGTGCGGTTCAGGATGAGGACTCGGAGGCCATCTTGGCGGCGGACTTTGAGATCGGTCACTTTATCCGTGAGCACATCGTGCCGCGTGCCGTGCTCTACTTCACCGGAGAGGCCATCGAGGACGACGACGATGATGTGAGTGAAGCAGGGCACACTGCACATATAGCAATAGGACACAGCTGCTCTGAGAAACTGAAGTTTATCTTCAGCTCTAACGGAAAGTGTAGTGATGCAGTGTACAGGTAAAAGTGTAGTTGGGGTGTGATAGAGTCTTAGTTTATTAAAACGATGTTTAAAATTCATAAGAGCTTTCACCTTCACTGGCTGTGCTCCAAATCCAGCTTCAGGGAGGTCTTTAATGAGCTTTAGCTTACTGAACACTAGGAAAGTGGTCAAGTGTGAAGTGGAACACAGCAGGTCGAGTTATTGTGTGTTTATTCATCTGTGTGTGTTTATTTCTTCAGTATGATGAGGAGGGAGAGGAGGCCGATGATGAGGTGAGTGTATGTGTGTGTTTAATGTGCATTATCAGTGGTGTACAGTTGAGATGAACGTGCTCGGTAATTGTGTGTGTTTGGATGTTAGGAGGGAGAGGAGGAAGCAGATGAAGAAAATGATCCAGACTATGACCCGAAGGTACACACCTTTACTGTAATATTCTCATTTCAGCATACAGAGTGTATAGAGTGGCTACTGCAGCTCACACACACACACACACACACACACGTCTGCCCTGTCGATTCGGGGATTTTAATAATGTGTATGCAGTAACTATTTAAATTCACTCCTGCACCTGATGATGGGCATTATGGGTACTACAGCAGCCGACCAATCAGCAGCTTCACACTAACTCTCAGTGGAACTGCGCGCGCGCACGCACACACACACACACACACACACACACACACACACACACACACACACACACTGATCACACACTTCTTTATACTCTATCTTTCCTTAATTTCTCAATTTCTTTCCTAGGTTTTTTTTTATTTTATTTTATTTTTTTATACTTTTTGTTTTGCTTTCCTTCTATCTTTCTACCCTTCGTGTTTCTTAGTTTGTTGCGTTTCTCCCCCCTCCTGCCCCCTCCTTTCCCCCTCCTTTCTGCCCCCCTCCTTCCTGCCCCCCTCAGTCACTTCAGTCATGAACAGTAACTTCTCTAAACTGCTAAACTTTTGGAATTTCTTTGCTTTTACTGTTTGATCCCTCCATCATGTTCAGAGAGTTTAATTTTAGTGAAATAATCAGCGCTTGCTGTTTACTCCTCTGTAATCCTGGCTGTGTGTGTGTGTGTATGTTTCTCTCCTCACTCAGGTTTAAATGGTGTGTGTGTAGCATAGCACAAGCCCCGGTAGGTAACAGGTGTGACTCTGTAGCTTTAAAGCCCCCCCTTGTCCCAGCTGCGTCGCTGCACTAACATGGTGTGTGTGTGTGTGTGTGTGTGTGTGTGTGTGTGTGTGTTCCACTGTAACACAATGGGTCTGTATTTGCCTCTCTGTACCCTCTGTATGAAGTTAAGCCCCGCCCCTTTGAGGGGATTTGACATGAACCCGCCCCCTTACATGTGTGAGTCTGGTGTTGATCATTTTGATGTCGTCAGTCCATCTGTGACTGCGTTCGCACCTCAACCTGTCTGTGAACTTCTCTGTACCAGGATCAACGTTCTAGAGCTGCAGAGCGCTCACATCCAGGTTCTTCAAATCTCAGAAGGGTTAGCTGAGCTTCCAGAGCTCAGGCAGTACAATGTTTGAATTGGAGTTCTCTCTTGAGTTGCAGTAGAACTGCAGGCTGCTCTGTCAGTTTCAGCTCTAGAACTACAGCGAGCCCAAGGCTCTAGATCTTACTCCTCAAGGGTTCTAGAGCCACACATGGCTAACTGCAGAGCTGCTGAACACTCGGCCCTGCGTTTAGATTCGTGGAGCGCGGCCGGCGAGGGGCCGCAGGGGCGGGTGGGGGGGGGGGGGGGGGCGTCGCTCCCGGCGAGGGGCCGCGGGGGGGCAGAAGGTCTGAGCGTACTGTCGGTCCTGAAGTGTGGTGAATATCCTGAGTTTCAGTTGCACCCCGATATTCACACACACTCCTCATACCATGATTTCTCATGAGCTTTCATGAAATTTACTTTATTAATGTTCTGTTTGGTTTTCTTTTCTTTTTTTTTATTCTTTTTTTTGTTTGTTTTTTCTTGATTTAATTTTTGTCCTTATTTATTTATATTAATCTATTTATTTCAGTCCTTCTATTTCCTTTATATGTTCTCATTTTCCTGACCATCTTTCATCATTTTATTCTTTTTTTGCTCGTGTCTTTTTCTGTCTTTTTTTTCCTCCTCTTGTATTGAATATCTCTGTGTGTGTTTGAGCTTGAGTACAGTTTGATACTGCAGTCTCTAATCTGGTGTGTGTGTGTGTGTGTGTGTGTGTGTGTGTGTGTGTGTGTGTGTGTTTTACAGAAGGATGCAAACCCCCCGGCGGAGTGTAAACAGCAGTGATGGACACACACTGCACTGTGACGGTGTAAATCCCTTCCTTTGGTCCTGCAGCCTTATGTTTTGTATTTCTCTATTGGTAGATTAATCATAATTACTGACACACACACACACACACACACACACACACTCTCTCTCTCTCTCTCTCTCTCTCTCTCTCTCTCTCTCTCTCTCTCTCTCTCACAGCAGCTGTGGCTCACTGCAACCCAAACCCGCCCCCAACACACACACACACACACACACACACACACACACACACACCTCTACTTGCAGGAACATTCCAGAAACATGACTCAACACCAGCCAGGGTTACCTGCTCTCTGATTGGCTGAATCCTCCTCCTGTCCCAGGAAGTCATTGGCTGGGAAATTAGTCAGGATTTAGGGTTCTGAACATTCCTGCTCACTGATTGGCTGAATTCTGACTGTTATTCAGGTTTGGTGTGGAATTGACTCCGCCCCCAGCTCGGACACTTTCAGCTTGCTATTAGCTCAGC